>NC_092836.1:14956703-15259734 GCF_039878825.1 Excalfactoria chinensis
GAAGAGAGGAGCTTTAGTCTTTTAAATTGCTGGAGCATAGTGTTTGCAAGTCTAAAAGAAGAAAGAAGTTCCTCACCATTTCTCTTTTGCTTTTGCCCATGGGCCGAGTTAATGCAAATATGATCCCCACACCAGTACTCCCAGAAGGAGACTTCCTGAAGATATAACTTCTAGAAATGCATGTCATATTTTGGAGTTCTTGAAAGACTTTTTTCTTGGGGCAAAACTTTTAGGGATGAATCATCAAATCAAGCAGTTTTTGGAAGACATGAAGGCAGGTGTAGCTGAAGGACAAATTCACATTTGCCTGTGCTTAGAGGCCTCCTATTACAAAATGCTCTGAGGTTATGTTTGTTCACTCTCACCTCTGAAACAAACAAATTAACAATCAAAAAACCCAGCTCCAACACATAGTATCAAAATTCGCACATTTGAACTTATAATACTTCAGAGGGTTCAAAATGTTAGTAGGATTGGTTTTGATTTAGTTAGGACACAACAGCCAAATGATGGATGGCTTAAGTAGCCTCTAGAAAATGGCTTGTCTGTTATTGTTAACATGAGCCTTCTCTTCAGTGTTCCCTCAATCTCTGACAGAATGGTGAATTTGAAACTCATCTATGTTGCCCTTGCAGCAGTGTCTTGATTCAGTGCCTTTTTGGTACATTTCTCATCTGTGCAGATACAAAGTGTACAAAACCATGGCTGTGTAATGTGACATATTACATTAATATGAGTTACGCATGTAAAGGAAAGAGCAGAAATAGTGAAATGATGATAATAAATTGGGAAGGTATGGAACAGTTACGGATATACCTCTCTAGGGAATTTTTTTACTTAAATTTGCAGCAGGCATGCTGTGTTTCAGAAAAAAAATAAAAGAAACAAAAAAAAGTAGAGAATTGTGTACTTTCTCAATTGGAAGAGTTAGAAGCTGTGGAATTGCAGAAGTGTGGAATTGCTTCAAATACTTGCCAAAAAGGATTGCAGCTTTTTAGTTGCGCAATTAAATCAGCTTCTTTGCTGAATGTAGAACAGGTATAGAACATTTCTCTGAAAACCTGCATAACCAAGGAGTGTCACCATAACTGTGATCATTGTAAAGCTGGTAAGTACTCAGGTAACCCCTTCATCTTCTTGCTCTTGCTCTCTGAGTGTGAAACTCCTAGAGAGACAGAAATGCTCCATACCCCACCAGGAGGTTTTAATTAGGATAGTCTTTCCTAAATGACAAATTCAGAAAACGCTGAAAACAAAATGGAGGTCTCCGCTTGACCCCTATTGAAATAAACAGCCTGTTTAGGTATCATGGCAAAGCTCAAATGAGAGAACTTCCTGGGTAAATGGATGCACAGGGCTGCACAGAGCAGAACAGCATCTGACTGTGATCTATCCAAATGTTTACCTTTCAGGATGGAATAAAGTAGTGCCTTGTTCTTGAAATGATTTCCTTCATGGGATAGAAGCCGTGATTTTTCTCCAACCGGTGCATTCTACCCCTTTGTTCACTCTTAAGGCAGCTTTTAATGGGTTTGTCATTCCTAAACAATACATGAGGAAACACCTGGTCATATAATATCGGCAGGAGAAGCAATAAAGGACAGAGAAGGGTGTTTTCCTCTGTACAAAATTTTGGCTCTAAATTCTATGGCACCCACCCAATATTTTGAGGAAAAAAAAAAGTAAGTATGACACCATGGTACAAAAGGCACAATCAAAAGCTCAGAAAGAGGTACTTTTTTTGCCTTTGATAGTAAGAGAAAAAAAATAATCCGTACTTGACAACTTGACACAGGGGATACAATACAGCTTATCAGTAAAAAGACTGATAAGAAAGATGTTCGTTTCCTCAGCTGAATCCCTGGTGAGGCTGAGTATGCCATTCCTGTTCAAGGTCAGACAAATGAGATGATCAAGTTCAACTCTCTGATTATGACAGACAGGAGACATGCTAGCATGGAATACATCATTGACAGGAATTTGCAGTGTGATACCAGAAAACAAAACTCGGTGTTAATAAGAATAAGAGCATTATCTATAGCATGAATTGTTTGCAACATACAACATATAACTTCATCACATTCCTCCTGTTGCATCCAACCTTTTGGCTGTGTTATCTACCTCACACTTCCTTTCTTGTGATAAATATTAAACTACCAGGGAAAATGAAAAGAACACTTTGCAGAACCTGTTCTAATCTTTTTATTTTTTAATCTAATCCTTTTTATCTCCTCAAAAAGCAAATAGGAAACCAATCGATTTACAAAAATGAGAAACTTTAGTATTGCACTGGTTGTTAATATACAGACAGTAACAAATGTACAGAAGGAATAAGCAAAGGAAAACTCACCAGTGGTGGTGCCTTGGCTGAAGAAGCTGGGGCAGTCCTCACTGGAGAGCAATCTCCAAGAGTCAGGGGGAGTCAGCCCTTAAATGAGGTCTCAGAGGGGATGGAGTCGAGCTTCACCCCTTCTGGGAGCACAGCTACATCACTCTCACCTGTGCTCCCACAGCTGACCCAACACTTGCCTCAGCTGATTAATCAGAGGTTCTGGCTGTGATTACCAATCTCCCATACAAGTATATACCATAACATCTCTTTTTCAGCATATCAGCTGAGTAGCTGATGGCAGATTAGCATACTAGTGGCATAGGATATGAACTCTCTCATTTTATTTATTAGCTTCAATTCCAATTATACTGTATTATATTGTGTTCTCTCACATTCTGCTATCATATTTACTAAATCAGTTATCTCCCTTAGCTCATTGCCACTGTTTTGTTTTTATGCCCATCTCACTACCTTTTTGCCCTTTTCCTTTCCCATTCTCTCAGGATGTGGGTCAGTGGGTCCCCCTGCCCCATTAGTCACAGAACTGAGCTGAACTGGCCCAGACCACTGACAGCCTTTAAACAGCTGAAGCTATTTAAAGAGATGTCAAAATGTGATCTCATGTTTTCAAAGCCCAGCCCTTCCAGCTGTAAAGTCGAGCATTGTACTTACTAAAGTACACGGTGTCTTAAATACCTCTTAAGTACCATTCCTCAACCACCATCCTGAGCAGCCCATTCCAGTACCTGGACAGGAAGGAATTTTTCTAAACATCCAACCTGAATTTCCCCTGGTGCAACTTGAGGCCATTCCCTTCAGTCCTATTGCTAGTCATATGGGAGAAGAGCTTGACATCTACCTTATCACAACCTCCTTTCAGGAGGCTGAAGTTCACAACAGTAAGGTCTCCCTGGAGCCTCATCTTCTCCAGACTAAACAATACAAGTTCCCTCAGCTGTTCCTCATGAGAACTTTTGCATCAGCATCACTGCTCTCCTCTGGGCATGCTCCAAGGCTTCCATGAATAAAGCAAAACTTCACACAGAATTGCAGAGCAATTTCAAAAACTGCTGATAGGAACCTTAAAAACCTTCAGTCTTACAGAAGGATTGTGTTTAGCACTTTTTCAAATGGGATTTCTTTAAGGCTACAATTCCTAGATAGAGAAAATAGGCTGAGCATCATAAATGTTAAGATAACTGCAAATCTTAGTTATGCAGATTTTTGCCATGTTTTATTTAATACTGCTATGAATTCAAACTCAACAATAGCAAGTGACCTGTGGAATAGCTCCTTTTTTGATCCCTAAATCTACCAAGTCTGTAAGGATCAAATATGCATTTTATGTCTCTGTACAACACGAGACATGAAATATTTAAGCCTTTTTTCTTTTTTTTTAAGCTAAGAACAGAACAGTTTTTTTAGTATTGCTATTTAATGAAAAAGCAGGCTATGAAAATCTTCTGGAAGATAAAATACTTTTGCACACCGTAACTTAATATGTTTATGAACTGATTGAAGGCTATAGAATGAAAAATAAATGTTGCATGCAAAATAGAAAAATGTAGACCTGATGCGTGAGCAAATAAACAGTTTACAGTGGTATCTTGCCCAAGTTCACTTCTCCATAGAATTCTGCCATGCAAATCTCATTGAGTCATGGCCTAATTATTTCACTCAAGCTGCCGTTTCTGTGAGGTCAGAATTTATTAATTTAAGAAGATTATTCCTTTAATTAACATATGTATTTTTGGAGCTTATCAAGAGGCAAAAGTACTCCTTGCCTGTAAGTGGCATTACAGCATCTGCAGTTCCTGTTCAGGCTGCCATAAAATGGTTATTTTTTTTGTTTCCTGCCTTATCAGATGATCTGTTTGCAGATGTCTTTGTCAATGGTGTTGACGCTGATGCTAAGGTCATGATTTGTGTGACATCAGTGAGGTGTTGCTAGGCAACAGTTAGCAACGTACATCCAATATCTCAGTCCCCCAACATAGTGTTTTGTATCTGTCCTGACATTTGTGTGCTGACAACCTGAGAACACTGATTTGATGCTGTGCATTTCTCACATGAGGCCAGTAGGAATAGTCGAGCCCATTTCTCACAGCCTGGGCCCTGTGGAATGGCATGGCCTTGAGCAAAGGCTTTGAGCTGCTCAAGCTGTACCAGCACAGTCTAGGGAGAAGGAAAATCCAGTGGTATGAGAAAAAACATACAGAAATAAAGAGGTACAAAAGAATCAAGAGGACCACGGTATTTCCTCCTTAATATTGTGCCAGTTAGTCTCAGAGACATCTATTTCAAAAACTCATATTTATTTAAAGCCACCTGGTGCTTGCTCCTGTAACAATCAGAAAGATCAACAAAATAGAAAGGTGATACAAAAGGTGTAATGACAGATGGATGGACACGATAAAAATGTGTTATAAGGAAAGGAGCCCCCAGTCACAGAGAGAGATATGTATTTAATATAATTATTGTAGAAACAGATAGAGAAGCATATCAAGGCAACATATAATCTTTGTGGGTTTTTTTTTAAGGTGCTTCAGCAGTGGCTGTGTTTTTCTTTCCTTTTTTTTTTCTGTTACAAACTTAGATGTTAGGAAGTTTTGACAATAGCTGCTGTAATTAGTCCTGGGATGCTTTGATAACTTAAAAGAGCGCCAACAGATTTTGTTTTCATCAGAGTTGTGTATTAAGGGACAGTTTTTACAGATAAAGCACATATTCAATCTGTATTTTTGGCATGAAACATCAGATGCTTTCTCTCACCCCTCCTAAACTGTCATTGATGCTGATTTCATGTGACCAAAAATGTAGGTATATTCAATCCATACTCTGCGTGCCTCAGCTGAGGAATGCTAGGAGACAGACTTTTAGGACAAGATAGCTCTTAGTGTCATAGCTTACAAAACACACAGTTTAAATGATTGACATGAGCAACAATATTAATTAGCACTTGAAAATTTGTAAGAATTATAATCACTAGTAAGGAAAGAAAAAACTGTTCAGAACTCTAAAGTGTCCCCCATAGAATTACTCTACAGGGTAAAGCAACAGCAGGAGATAACCAGCTGATGCATCTTGGCAGAAGTAGAACCTTGGAATCAATGTATGCAATTGGTAAGACAATTCAGCAGCTCTGGTTATGAAAAAATCTACAATTTAAGGGCAGGTTCAACTTTACTATTCCCTTACAGCAGTTCACATGTTCACCTTAACAAGCTAAAAATTCCCCAAAGATACAGGCAGACATCAGAATGCCTTTTGAATCAAATGCTTCAGGAAAATTTCCAGTATCAAAGAAATAAATTGATTACATATGTCAAGTCCTGTCTGAGTCCAAATCTATCCAGAAAAAAAGACAGATATAGTCTGAGACATGTTTAAGATCATGTGGAAATTGCACATAAAAGTAGTTGATTGAAAGATTTTCTCCATTGAAGAGCACAAAGAAAAAGAGAATTTATTGAACTTATAAAGCATGCCTAGGACCAAATAGTAAAAAGAGGTATGTGTAGAACGCTTCAGCCCTTCAGGCTTCCTGCTCTAGTTCTTAGAGAATCAACACGAATATGATTTTTTTCCCATGGATTTAGAAGCCAGGAAGAAAAAGTCTTTGCTCATTGGGAAGTTAATTATCTTTTGTGCTGAGACCTAGCAGAGGCTGGTGAATAAACTCAACACTAGTTTAGTAGTGCTGTCATGGGTCTTTTTAGCAGGAAAACAAGGTTTTATTTCATAAGAAATGAGTTAGTTGTTTTGATTGTTGTATAGTCCAGCAAGCATTCCTGAT
The DNA here is from genome assembly GCF_039878825.1 of Excalfactoria chinensis. NCBI lineage: Eukaryota > Metazoa > Chordata > Aves > Galliformes > Phasianidae > Excalfactoria > Excalfactoria chinensis. The sequence goes on from NC_092836.1 coordinate 14,962,832, forward strand.
TTACATTTAGCTTGGAAGATTGCTATTTCTACTGAACTTCAACCATCTGATTCATGTTGTCTGGCATGATGTCTCCATAATTCTTAGAAGCTAACATTAGGTAGCAATTTATGACCAGGAGGACTTTTATTCACTGGTTCATAAACAAACCCACTTGATTTTTTTTTAAAGGAACTGCTCAACTAGCAGCATTTGACAGTGCCTGCTTGGAAGCAGCAGTTTTATAATGGACTCACATTAGCCACATGTAGCTCTGGATTGCTTTTCAAGGGTTGAGGAAGGAGAACATTTGAAGAAAATAATTCAGCACTTTCACAGTTTCTCTGGAAGGATTAAACTGTCTTTTAGAAACTCACATTGGAATTTTAATTTTAGGGTGTGCAAATTATCAGCAGATAAAATGCTATAACATATAAGTCTGTTTTGCATAGAGGAAGTTTAGGGAAGTGAAATGATTTATGAAGGATAATGTTTGCATTAGCGGTTTGATGTTATAACTCAAGCAATCCATTGGATTTTACTTTGGTCCATTTATTTTGTACTTCCCTTGCCCAAGGCCTTGTTTCTCATTGCAATGAAAGGTCAGCTTCCAGCACTGAGTTAAGCAAGAGCAGTTCTGAAGAGAGTTCAAACACAAGGTGACACACATCCCAGAAGAAACCTGATGATGCTTGATATTTTGAATATACTTATTTAAAATAAAAATAGGTATAAAGTGAATCCTTATGAACAAATTTATCCTAGCTTTTAAAATAATCTCATTACAGCTTACATCTGGTATGCCGTTTTGGGACATCAGTTTGAATGTCATGTGTGCATATCAGTGTCAGACTTTGTCAGGTGTCAGAGATTTCGCTAAAACCTGCGAAGCTGTGAGAATCCTTTGCACACCAACACTTCAGAAATGATTTCTTAAACATGAGTTGAGGACAGTGCTAGCGGCAGCCTTTCACAGTATACTATCTATACTCATGGGTCATACAAACATCAAATCCTAGCAGCTGAGCACTGCTTGAAAGGAAATGAGACTGTAAAGAGCATAGAGTCTGCATTATATGGGTAGGTCATGCAGCAATTGCAGATTAATAGTGAAAATACTGATCAGGATTATCATTATTAATGGGGAGGACCAAGCCTGAATGGCAGAAAAATTCAAGCAAGTCCTTGACGGGGAAGCTAGTGCTTTGTGGCAATGGAAAGTATGTTTTACTTTTCACTGCCACTGTATTAGTGTAATGCATAGCAAACAAAACAGCTGTGGCAGAATTTTCTGGACATGGCCAAACACAAGGGAAAATGCTTATGTCACATTTTCTTCATTTGCAAGTGATTTTCTGACAAATTAAATTAGGGTTTTCATGCAGCAAATACAGTTAATTTTCACCTCTTGCAGCAGCTTACCAATGTGATGTCTTTTTGGAACAGAAAAGGCATTTTGTTTGCTTGTATTTTTTCCCTTTCAGTGCCTGGATAAGTGTCACTGATGGAGGAGAGCAGAACAAATAGGTCAGAAGAACTGAAGTGCTGTCAAGTGTCCATTTCTTGAAGCTGCTTCACCGCTTCTTAGTTTTTGCTGAATTCCTAGTCCTTCTCTCACAGTCCCCCTTCGAAGTGGCACATGCCACTTTATGTCTAGCTGAGCTGGTGTGAAACTGCAAAGCCCTTCTCCTTCTGCCTTGAAGGGTTCAAACCAGGACATATTCAGACACAAAAAAGTTTTGCCTAGAAATTTTAGTTTCCTAGAGAATGCCTAACCTCAGCACTGCTTGTACTTCGTAACACCAGTCCAAAGAAGCAACCTTTTTTAATGGGTTGCTTCTTCAACTCTGTCTTGGCTCCTTGATGAACTTGACAATGTGTACAACAGTCTTGTTAGCCAAACGTTCTAAGCCTGTCCCAAACCATCACTGCCCCTGAGGAGGGAAAGCTACCACTTCTATACTCTTGATGCTTCCTACATGCTATTTTTGGATACCGATTCTGAGAGCTGGATCAAAAGGGAAAGCAAGAAATTTATTAATGCTCAATGAAAATAGCCATGGCTAGCTCAGATTGCTGAAAAGTTTTGTCATAAATGATGATGAGTGCCAGCAGCCCTGCAGTACCAATGCATTCACCAGCAGAAATGCGTGAAGTAGATTGTGAATCAGTGCATATCCACACTTGAGTGTTTTATTTCATTTTATCAAACTCTTGATTTTCCAGTCACTCTTTAAATATATACGTATATATGTGAATATTTATGTAAAACTTACTTACTTTATTACTTGACTGATTTTAGATACAAAATCATTGTTTCTCAGCAGAACCTCATAGGAGATATTAAAAGAAAGAAACTGAAATTACCAGTTGATCAGTGAATGAAGAAAAGCTGAGAAAAGAACCATTGTGAAGTTCTAAATAGAATATAGAAAATCTCAGAGGAGATATTTGACAAATTAATTAAAATATTAAAACTTGCATAATTATGTACATGACAAGGTTGAGTTCAACTCTGAAAATAGAGTGCTGTAGTTGCAAATGTTTATTTCCTGAAAAAGTGGTTAAAGGAAGAAGAAAATGTCAAAACAATCTGATCTATGACAGACTCCTTGTGACTGGGTGCTCCTAATGCCTCCATCTCTGCAGTGGATTTCATATCTGTGAGGGTAGGAGCATCAATTTATGCACAGTGCTTGGCAGAATGAAGCTGTGTTTGTTTTAAGCTATCTAGATGTGGCAGGATTTTAATTGCTTAAGGGTTCAGCCTGTCCTCATATGTACAGTTTGCAGTGGTGGAAATATGACCTTTTTATGACACCCTTGATAGAAAATGCCATCATTTATTAATAGCTGTTATTAGCCAAAGAGTCATCAGTGAGTCAAAGGGCAACTCTTGCCTATTCGATATTACAGTGCTGTTGCTGAGCCTTGACTGGGCTGTGACATGTTGTGTTGGTATTCTGAAATCTCTAAATTAAGATGTGTTTGTTTTTTCCAGGGGAAAATAGATGAATGCTTGGAATTTGTGTTAGTTGTTAACAAATTTAATTCCAAAGTTTTTGGCTTCGTGTCATTGTGTATCGTTCAGTATTACGTGCTTATGGGTCAAGAGTGATGTGCACATGCTGAGGAGTTACTTAGCAGCCATACCTTTTTTTTACCTTACAGTGGACTGACAGCATGAGGAAGGTAAAAAGGGTGGGTGCTAGTTGTGCCCATGGTGGAATTGCCCCATTTGGTGGAACCATAACAATTCTCTGTCTTCCTGCTCAGTCTGTGGAGCAGAACCTGCTGCCTTCCACATGCAGCCAGCCCAAGCTTCTACAGAGTCTTAAAAACTGCAGGCTAGTACCTCAGCAGCCAATGAGTATTGTGGTTGCTCATTTTGATCTGTGAAATTACTGCCTTGTGATGCAGATGACACCACCAGACCTGCCTCTGTTTGGATGCTTTATTTCTGATGGAGTTTCTCTTTTCTTACAGAAAAGTCAGGTCACATGCTAATGGAATGGCTTTATGTAAAAGCTTGAGCAGTGAGCAGTTGTTTTGTCTGCTACCTTGTTTTCACTGGTACAGACAGATCTGTGTGGGGAACAGGCCTCTTGAAATATGTGTAGAATAATTCAGATATATATATATTTAATATGGGTGATAGTTTTAAGATGTTTTCATCCTCTCAAGATCTTCCTCTTGTATTTCACAATTCTCTCAGCCTAAACCCATTAATCCTCTAATCACCTCAAACTAAATCTAAAGGTCTTGTGTCTTCAGATATATATATATTTAATATGGGTGATAGTTTTAAGATGTTTTCATCCTCTCAAGATCTTCCTCTTGTATTTCACAATTCTCTCAGCCTAAACCCATTAATCCTCTAATCACCTCAAACTAAATCTAAAGGTCTTGTGTCTTCACTGAGCTCTTTCAGTGCTGTTAAAGAGCATTCTATCAGGAATACACAATGGATTGCATGGTTATTTTGAAGGTCTGGCTGTGAAAATGTTTCTGTTACTAAACAGAATATTTCATTCAGTTGTGAGTTGCTGAGACTTGAATCCTCAGATTAGACAGTCTTTCAGCTGAATTAGAAAATTCTGATTTGAATTAGCTGAATGTGTCTTTGATGCCTCCTTTCAGAAGTATGTTCGAGTGGTTTCAATCTAAAATGAAAAGTTTTGACTCTTCTGAATCTTGTTTTTTTATGTCTTGTATAAGAATGATGTAGAAATGTTAACTTTTCAAATTTGCTGAAGAGCTTAAGTGAATTTTATTTTTATTAAAAAAAAGTTCATCATCTGTGTAGGTGTGTAACAGCAATGAAAAAGGAGTTCTGGCAGCACTGAGACTTTGCATTAGAAATAGATGGCAGCCTGGAGGAATAATGTGTTACGGTCAAATTGTAAAGCCTTTGATTATAAGAAAATTAAAGAAAATGCATTCTACATTGCTGCAGAATACATAATTCTGTGTCTATAACCTGTCCTAGATTACTGCAGCACGTGCAGGCTTTAAACATTCATTAGAGCAGTTGTGTTATTTGTTTGGAGGAAAACTCAATGGTTTCCAGCAGTAAAATATACAGTTCATGAACTGATCTCCTTTCTTTTGCTTTTTTTTTTTTTTTTTTTTTTTTTTCCCCCTTTCTTTAAATGCCATCCTGGGAGTGTGCTCTGGTTAAACAAGGATCACGCTGCTGCCTTAGCACAGAACGGTGAGATGAGATTTAATGTAGTGTGAAAGACGTTGAGCTCAGGAGAAAAGGGAAGGAGGAGAGGAAAAAGTTCATACTTCTACTTGTCAGCATAATTTTCCCCCTGCAGTATCTTTTTTTTTGTTTTGTTGGCTTGTTTTGTGTTTTATTTGCTGTGCACTAGGATTTGAAGCATGTGAGTCAAGCATGTTGCTTAGCAACTGGAGGTGAACAACCTATGGAGAGAGCTAACAGCAGGGGAAGAGGAGAGGTGTATATATGGCCCTTGTTTCAGTTGCTCATTTTAGAAATGAGACAGGAAATCTTTTTCTGAGGCTCTTTTATTCTACATTATTTTCCCAGAGGAAGCCTTTCTCCTGGATCAGAGTGCACTCAACTGATGTATAATTGTGGTAAAGGAGTCTGGTGATCTGGAAATCAAAATCTAGGATCTCCAGAGCAAATAAAATACAAAAATGCACTGGAATAACTTATTGCATTTCAGCAACCAAAGTTTAAGTCACTTGGGCTGAGCTCCACAAAGTCTGGAATAAATTAGGGTAATGAGGAAAGGGGATCACTCCCATAAAAATGTGGAATGATGCAGTTTTGGAACAAGTCGTTTTAATGGCTGCAGGTATTACAGGAGACAGAGCTTGTTAACAAAGTCCCCTATTAAGATTCTGGACTGAGGAAATTACCTTCATTAATCTACTCTGTTCTGCATTAAGAAGGATGGCGCATCACCACCAGATTCTCTGGGCAGAGGAAAAAGTTCAGCTCACCCCTTACAAATTAGCTTAGTTAAGGAGAAAAGCCAGGGAAGGTTTATGTTCCAGGCTCATAATCATTGGATAAAGATAACTTTGTATTTGGTGCCTCAAATCTGTTTTTGATGTTCTCAGGCACAATTCTAATCTACTTAAACTAAATGTAAGTTGATCTCTGATTTCACAGAAGGCCACTGACTTTAAGAAAGCCTCTAAAGAAACAGCTGTTTGGAAATCACACCCTTGTTTTAATACACAAACTGAATTACAGGTCTTCTACCTTGTTACACAGAAGTAGGAGATGGAGTAAGAGGCTGCAAGTGATATTTGTATGCAAAATGTTTGGTGCACTCAGAGCTAGTGATAGAGTGCTGAGCAGATTAACAATTAGATTTGGATATATATAGTGGATGCAATACAAAATGGCCTAATGCTGAGATATAAATACTTAACCAGCTCACAGAATTAGCCCTGTTACTTTCTTGCTTCCTGGAAAACATCCTGATATTTCCTCCCAAATATACTTAGTTTTTTTCCTGTGAGCCTGGATTACATAACCAGTATGTGCAATGAGGGATGTCAGGAGTTCTTGCTCCTAAGCTGTTACCCCAAACTTTGTTCCCTGAACATTTTGCTGAACTCCACTGTTTGGGTGGGAATTGGGACAATGGTTCCTAAAGCAGATTGTCATAGTAGCCTTGTAGATCAAGGCTGATGTGAACTCATACCAAAACCACATGTGGCAGACAGAGCAAAGCTGCAACATACTAGCACTGTGTATTTTTATATATGCATTACTGCCAAGTAAACACAGATGAATTTTGCTACCAAAACCCACTGTGTCAACATAGCATACACTTTTTCTGGAAAGGGCAGCTGGGCTTTTAGCACACTTTCTTCTATGACTTCTCTTTTAAATGTAAAGGATGATCAGCTGCAAAAGAACAACCTAAAGCAGGACTTGTTCCAGTGCTGTGTCAGAACACACCTCAAATGCTGGGGCCCCTCTGACATCCATTGTGACTCCACTTCTAAGCACACCATGTTTCAGGGAGATAGCAAAGAGTGTTTTTCTGTGATTAATAGGTGAAATACAACCTTGTGGAATCTACTGAGACCTAAGAGAGCTGGTGGTAACACAGCCAGTCAGTCCTCTCTTCTCTGCGGTTTTTCCCACCCACAGATGTTTGGGGTGGGCTGCCTGAGTACGTCAGTGGGCACTGCTTTTGTGGTGAAGGGGTGCTGCCAGGGCAGTCAGTGGGCTGTGCAGGTCATGCTGTTCAACCCACTCTTGCTTGTTTGCCAGTGCTGCAGGACCCAGGGCTGCAGGCAGCTGCTAGTGCTTTGTTCCCAAGTCCTATGACATTCCTTTCACTTTTGCAGGGTGTAATTAGGGGGCATTTTACCTTCCTCAGAGCTGTTCTTTGACCTCAAAATTCAGTTCCTTTCATGCTTGCACTATTACAGGCAAGATATGGTGTATCTGAGAGGAATACTAATTGGAAGGTGAACTCTTCCTGGTATGGAGAGATGAGACCAGGTGATAACATATCTGCATTTGATGCTCTCTTTCTGAAGCCTTTCACCAAAAAGCACATTGTTATTTCAGCAGAGTATTGCAGTTTCTCTCATAAACAGTTGTAAGAATGGGAAATGTGTCAAGCAAAATACCAGAAAAGCAAATATTTAGGTTAGGGTGTATTCTTCTAATTTAAAATCAGCCAACAGGTCCCGCTGCCTACTAGTTTTCTTTAGCAAATTTAGCTCTCCGTTTGCTCATTAGTGCACTAATTTTGAGTCCTATAAATACACACATTGTTTTTAATCAGTACAAACTTGAATGAAAACATTCCAGGATTCCAACAGATTTTGATAGTTCTGTGATAAAATATCACTGAAAATGAATAATTCACTCGTAAGTATAATTAACATTCAATTAGAGCCAAGGAAAACCAATGAGCTGTGCTCTGTGCAAAAGTTTAATAGGCATTGCTATTACTTCCCTCTTCTATCTTGCAAGCTTATGATCTGTTTATGATCTGTGAGACATACAAACATTGGTCTTGTATTTTGTAAACATTTTTTTCTTCTGAATGTGAATATATATTTTGTCTTTCTTCTAAATGCTCTCCTGTATGTGAATGAGAGATTCCTCACTGTATTGGTTGTTAATATACAGATGGTAACAAATGTACAGAAGTAACAAGAAAAGGGAAACTCACCAGTGGTGGTGCCTTGGCTGAAGAAGCTGGGACAGTCCTCACTGGAGAGCAATCTCCAAGAGATGCTGCCTCAGCCCTTAAATGAGGTCTCAGAGGGGATGGAGTCAAGCTCCACCCCTTCCGGGAGCACAGCTACATCATTCTCACCTGTGCTCCCACAGCTGACCCCACACTTGCCTCAGCTGATTAATCAGAGGTTCAGGCTGTGATTACCAGTCTCCCATACACTCACCTTTGTGCTGTGCTGATTGGTGCTGCATGTGGCCTACACATGCCCCAAAAGAAATTTCATAGTGATGATGACTAGCTAAGCAAGCTTGATGGCAGCAGAGGTGTTGGTAAGAGAATTAGAGGCAGAGACAAAAGCAAGGGAAGTGTAGCACTCAGACATGCATTTAGTGCTCTTGACAAAGCTGAGTTTTAGCTTTATGCCATTTGTTTCTGGGCTGTCTCATGGCCCTGAAGTAGCTTTGACTTAAAACAGAACTGCATCAGGTGGTAACTGCATGTGCACGTTGGCTTCTCCTGTCCCATTCCCATTGTGTGCGTAGCAAACTGTCAGTGCCAGGGTTTGTGTCAGCAGTGCTGTGAAGCACCCAGGCAAATTACTGCCCTCGGATTCTTGTATACAAGAAAAAATCCTCAGGTGCCTTCTAAATACCAGCTATGTTGGTTTCAGTGCAAATCTGTAAGTGCTTGTCTTGTCAGCCCCGTGGGCTATGGACAGAAACAGCTGCAACTGCCTGATGCCTGAGGTACCTACAGAGCACAACACAGCCTGGCGCTGGGTAATGTCTGTGGTTACCAGCTGCTGTTAAAGTGCATATTCAGTATGTCCATCCAGAATTTCTTATTTCATTTATATGTTTTTTAAATACAAAAATTCTTCATAGCAACTTTAGTTCTAAAAAAAGCCAACAAACATAGTCTGAATACTTTACTTCTTCTTATTAAGTAGAATTCTCCTAAAAAAATCATTATCTTGAACTCAAAAGGGGACACAGATTGATGTCTCTCATCTCTTGAAAGGCTTCCTTTAGCCTGTTAACTTTTTTAATAACCTCATAATGTTTCTTTGAACATAATCTCTCATGTCCCGAGGCAATTGTACTTAATGTTCAGCGGCAAATTGAATTTAACATGTTAAAACCACAGTCTAATCAGGTGTGTGACAGATGGAAGACAGCATAAAACACTCTAAAAGTCATAGCAATGTTTTTAGAATTCAATAATATTAGTGAATATATTTTCTTGTTTGATGGAAGAAGAACACGCACCTAATTTATTTGTAACAGGTTTTCTATTTTTTTTTACCATTTCTGGTGTGGATCCCTTCTTTGCTTCTATTTCTCATTTTCCCCAGAAACAAACCATTGTCTATCTTAAAAAATTAAGATATTATCTAGTCTTACCAAACCTGGTGGTGTGTTTTTCAGAGGGAGAGTGGACAGTATGTTTACACTGGGTCCTGGTGTTGAACATATTCTACCTCTCAGCAAATCAGTAACTCCACATATAGAGCATCTTTCTGCAGGTGACTAATGTCTATGCGGGCTATATTTGATATTTTCTTTATCAGAATTCCTACTGCTTTCCTGAAGTATTTTTTTTCCCCCTGCACGTTATGAATAATAATTAGGCTGTTAATCATTGTTAATTGCTGAATTTAGGGGCTAGACTTTCGAGGCTTTTTAACAATGTCTGCCAGGCAGTCTCAGAGGCAAAGCAGACGAAGAACAAACTAATATTCCTTCCAGACTGATTGTCAGAAGGAAGAAGGTACTAATTCAAGTTGAGTCACTGCAAGAGTATTTCAGAGATGTTCCTACAAAGGACAGGTTAACCTCAGTGTGGGAGGTGTGCGGTAATACCGAGCCTTCACCACTTATGTCTGGCATCAATCCAGTTTATAAGATGTGCTGTGGGATGTTGAAGGAAGAATATAGTTCTTTTTTCTGCAAACTGCAAGGCTGTATAGAAATGACTGAAGGGAGAGGAAAATTATAGGGAAGGTTTCTAGAACAGAACTGGAAGCTGGATGGTGGGGCCAGTTTTAAACAGTTGATGAGCTCTTCTCATAAGGATAATTTTCAATTAGGGTGCAATGTATTGATAAACTATGTCATTTTAATTAGCTTGGGCAGTCCCACTTGAGCTGGGAAAGGGTGGCTGCACCCTGTCAGAGTAAGTAGCTTTAACAGATTGGTGAAATCTCCACATTGCTATAAAGGGCAATTTTTTCCCCCTATAAAATTCATGAGAACATCATCAGGGCCTGTTAGGGTAGCTTCTGCCAAGTGGGTCTCAACAAGGTCAGTTCAAATGGTGAATACTGTCCTCTGGATCTGGGCTGGGACTGTCCATCCCAGGCCATAGGGAGACAAGCTGGCCCTCAGACACAAGCTACAGGTTGTGGGCTTCCCCACTTTCCAGCATATGTACTTGTTACAGATTTTAAGGAGACCAAATTTTCTTCTTTCGTCTTCTCTTACTTGCATCAGTCACTAAAAAAATGTACGTGGCTCGTTTGAAGACTCAGCCAGATTTGGCATTTGTACTTACACTGACAAAATGCTGGCCTGAGCAGAGCATTGGAGGAACATTGTTCTGACAGCCCATTGAGTTTTACATTTCCAAACTTTCCTGGTTAATTTAGCACGGACTGCACTCTGCTCCCCGTGCCTCCCAACCCTGTGCTGACACCATGGACCTTGGAGCCGCTGGCAGCCAGCACACGTGCCCAAGGAGCGAGCCTCACTGCCCACACCTCTGTGCTAGGGAGTTGTGCTAGGAACAGTGCTAGGAAAAGTGAAAACAAAAAGCCCAGTGAAGCAGGCTTCGTGTATTTCCCCTCCTGGTGCTAAAAGGAGCTTAGTGACAGGCTGATGTTCTGACAGCAGTGTGATGGTTCAATGGCGCTCTTTAGATTTGTGTTTTTATGGTAATGCAAGCTGCTAATGACACTATTCCTACAGCAATCATTTATCTCTGAAAAAAAAGAAATTATTTCCTGAAAAGCCATCAGTAAATAAAATGACCCCCATCCACTAGTCCTAGTTTCATAATCTTAGGGAATTCAGTTTCGTGAGATAAAGGAAATCAAAGCAAAATGTGGAAATACAAAATGAGCCTCTGGAGAAGACAGTGAGAATTACAAAGGAAAATCAGGAGCAGAAAATAAACCATCTCATAAAATATTTAAAGTTAAGTAATACACAGAATGTAAAGAACTATGAAAAAAACTTTTCTGAGCATACTTGTGGGTGCTTTATTTTAATTTAAAAAGCAAACAACTTAAAAGCAATGTGCACAATGTCTTATACTGACAGTTGTATAACTTTCAATGTCAGTGGCTTTACAGCTGCTGCAGAAGCTCCTGAGGAGCCACCTGGCAAACATGAGCTTGGCTAACTTGAGGCACTGGAAGAAATAAAATATAGCACATACTACTTTCAGACCTCAGTTACTGGCAGTCTTACTTTACTGTGTGAGCTGTGCAACATAACACTGCTGAACTGTGGCACTGATGAAGCAAGCTAATAATAGAAACAAAACAATTCAACAGAGGTGATGGAGTAAACGTGTGGTGAGCACAAACCCAGCTGTCACTGTGAGTGCAGCGATAGCCATGCAGAGCTCTCCCATGAGTAAACTGTGACTGAAGAATCAGCTATGTACAAAACAACTTTTCTTTCTAAGCTTCTTCTCAGCCTGGACTTACTGATCTTAGAATGGGATGTTGGGCTCAATCAATCACTGGGGTTGGTTTCTGGAAGTTCAGTGTCTTCAGTGAAAAATAGAATAAAAGAAATCCTTTATTTTGTCTGGCTGGTATGAGAGGGTTGAAATGGAATACTTTTTCTTCAAAATCCAAGTCTAATTGAGTGATTTTGAAGGAAATGCTGACAGGCAACTCCTGTCCCAATACAGCCTGTTAACAGCAGCAGCAACCAGGCTGGGAAAGGTCAGCCCCATCACCCCTAGACTAGGAAGAAACCTGTGCAAAGTTCAGCAGTAAAGGTCATGTGTTGCTGATGTATGACAGTTGGTAAAGAGCAGGTTAAAAATGCTGAGCTCTGTCCCTTTTAGGGCGAAGTCAGTTGCCTATAGTGTGAGCTGGTGTTTCTCTATGATGTTTGGATTAATCATTTTGGTCATTCATTCAGTGCAGTATTTGCAGTGCAGCGCAGTGAACTGAAATGACCTAGAAATAATTCCCTAACAGAACCTGACGCTCTGGCTCATATCCAGAGAGAGATTTACCATTTTACTCATAGAAGATCTTCATCAAAATGCTCCTCAGTCATTTCAGGGCAGCTGCTTCAATTTCTACAATACCAGGTAGCTTTATACACACAAACACTTAGCTGCTCCCTGCTTTGGAGTTTGCATGCTTTGGGACAGGCATTTTAGTTGAAAAGCCCCCACAGAGTCCCACAGCACACTGCCTGGGGAGGCACAGTCCCTGCAGAAGCAACTGCAGCTGTTCTTTGGGAATCCACACTGGCAACATCAGGACCTAAGGACTGACCACGTGCTGCTACTGATGCTGATCACCCCTTGTGCTGCTCTGAAGGGATTGCTCTTTGGGAGGGCAAGCTTACAAAGAAATAGACTCCTAGGTGTAGCCAAAAATATTCAGCCTGGAAACCCATTCTTCTGCTCCTTGTTTTTTGGGCCCTGGATGCCTGCTGTCTAGCCTGTTTGCCCCACTGAAACCCTCAGACATTCACTTGGTAGAAGTACTCATGCACTCAGCAACGACCCTTTTTGTGTCGTTGTAATTTTCCTTCTAAAGGGTCACACTTGGAAGTGTCAGCCCGATAACAGAGGAGGAGAGGCTGCTGCCTCCCCTGTGCTGCCAACCACAGGGCTAGCAGCGTGCATGGTCCTGGCTGCAGCGGGGCTCTGCAGGGCAGAGTCAGGTGTAGAAGGAACTGTATGTTCCTTTTGCCATTTTCTACTCAGTGTTCCTTTAAAATGTTTATCAGTGCCTCTTAGCTACTTATCTCTGAAGTCATGTAAGGCAGATATTCTAATAAGACTAAAGTGCCATTGCTAGCAAAACACATTAATTTTTTGTCTCTGTGACAATGCCTCATCCATCTTGTCCTTCTCTTAGGCAGTGTTGGACACATTTAGCACCACCATGTACTTATGACTCACAAATAACTCATCAGATTATTTCAGCCTGATTTAATATGATAACTAAATATTTGCCACTAATCTTAATGTGATACCATTTACAAACCATGAAAAAAAGAAAAAAAAAACAACAAGTATTAACTAAAAAACAGTGAATAGTGTAAGTTCTCCCACATGTGTGTTCAAATTATGTCCATGTCTATCCAGCATGGGGCTGGCAAGTGGGGATTATTCATTCCTTTTGCTGTAACCTACTTGGTGAATAATGCTGTTTTAAGGTGAGCTCATGAGCTGTAAGGCTGATAGAGCTAATGACCCAGGTGTTTGGTCAGAAAATGGAACAAAATGTGGCAGTACAAACCTGCAGCCCTGAAAATATTATCGGATTTCCTAGAAAATAAAAGTAAGTTTCTCAGTGTCCATAAAACGTCAGCAGAAAAGAATGGCCTCAACTTGTCTGTGAGCAGAGGAAAACAAAAAGTGACAATACTTACATCAACTTGGTAAGAAGACTAAGCTCTACACAGCGACTAACATGTTTTGCTTTACCCTCTTTAATTCCTCTTTGTTTTCTGATCCTTCTGATCTCTCTCTCCCTCTCACTTTTCTTTTTACTTCACAAGGAGAGATGAAGTGAGACAGATATAAACTGAGGAAAAAAAATAGGAAAAAGCTGCAACAAAAAAATAGGAAAAAATGCCTTTCTTATCTGCATTCTTTCAGACAGGCTCAGGCAGTGCCACTTTTCATGAAGATAATCTTGACTGATGCTCTTCTTCCTTGTCATCGTGTCCTGAAGGGCTGCTTAGTCTGCCTGGCAGAGAACTGAATTGCACCTGCCTCTATCACAGCCACTGCACTGTCACTGTGGCTACAAGAGAGAATATGAAGAATTAGTGGAGCTATGGGTGGTGATCCAAAGGTAGTGCAACAATTACTGCTGTCCATTCTGGACCACGGCTCCCTTGACAACTGATCATGTTGCAGCAGGGAGAAGTGGGCCAGTTTAGCTTGATCTTTCTGTGCACCAAAGCTGAGTGAGGCAGGGCATTCAGGTCCAGGAAGAGACACAGAGAGGCATAACGTGCCCATTTAGAGAGTATGTACTTTTCTTTCTCTGATATATGAGCCCGAGTAGTGTGTAAAGCTGTGAAAGGAGAGGAAAAAATAAAGAGAATATTTAGAATACAAATCCTGGAATCTTCTGTCTTGCTCTGATGACTGACTGGTAAAACTGGTTATTTGTGGTAAGTACTGAGTAAGCCTGAGATTGTGTGCACCTGAATGCATATCCTTACCACTGGGCTGTAACTCCAGGGCTGCCTGCCTGCCTCAGCCCCTCCCCTCCTGAGAACCAACCAGCTGTGGCGTTGTGTGATTTTAATAGTTAATTGTAATAATTCTGTTTTGGCCTGAACAGAGCAGAACAGAAATAATCAGGCTTAAAACAAATAAAAAACCCAAGAGCAACATAGAGTTATTTTAGAATAAAAGCACACGTAGCTGAACTAATACTCCTGACGAACAAGGACATGGCTTTCTCTCAGGGCATCCTGCAGTCCTGTAGGGAAGATGTGACCTTATTTGCATTCTTCTTGTTGAATTGCTGTTGGGATTTCTGCAGCATGGCAAGAGAAAATTCCTCCGGGAGAGCATGGAAATATCACAGCACTAACACAATATCCTTCAACTAGGTTCCTTTTCCTCGGCCATGTTTTGCCCCTTGCATTGCTCTCTGGCCAACCACCCAGCACTAAATGCATCCCCCCTTCTCTCAAATACAATTCTCATCCTTTTTCTTACATCACAGCCCAAAAGCAGTGGATGACGAATGCAACACGTAATGCTGATGAAATAAACTTTAAAGACGATTTAATTTTTTCCTTGGATTTCAAAACCACTGAAGTTGCTCCTTCCCCCATTTCCAGAAATAAAAATCTGTGATCTGCCTTACATGCTCCTGCCCTTCCTCCCCAGCCTTTTTTAAAAAGCAGAACAAGGACTGGCCCTCCCCTTGTACTTGCACATTTGAGTGCTCCTTTCCAAGGGCAGCACTTTGAATTTGAAGATTATGATTTTGGATGCTTCTATCAGAAGCATTTTCAGTTCTAATAATGTTCTCTAAATTGCTTAGACTCTTTCCCAGCATGACGTCCTGCTCCAATTTTCTACTTAGATAATTAAATTCAGAGCACAGGAGCATTCAGCTCCTCAGCAGAGGTATCACGTTAGACCTAGATGTAAGACAAACTGCTGTGGAACTCACATGACATTGTCTCTGTTGTCAATCAATAGAGAGAAAAATATGGGTTTTGTAGCCACGGCTCTATAGCTGGTTAAGATAAGACTGCTGTTTCACTAGCCCATTGACTTCAGCTTTGCTTCAGTTGAGGGTTAGAAATCAGTGAATTCAGGGCGCTGCAGCTCTTGCCCCAGTGTCTCAGCAGAAAGGTGCCCAACGAAGCCTTATTTAAAGCCCTTTTTATTACAGCTGCCCAGAGTTCCTGGTCTGCCATCTTCGTACAGGAGTGTTAAAGAAGCAGGATACCAGGCATCACTATTAACTGCAGATTGCATCTTCAAAAGCATTGGTTTGAGTTCCACAAAAGAAGGTGAAGAAAAGCCTTTTTGTAAGGAGAATGGATGTTTATCTTCTGATCCCACCTCCTGTGTTGTCCTGGTGAGGCTGTAGTGTGCAGCTCCAAATTCCTTGCGGAATACTGTGGCAGACCTCATGGACAGGAACGGATGTGGGCATAAGGTGTAAGTGCTCAGCAGTCCTTCTCCCAGTAGGAAAGGCAGTGGCAAGAGCAGACAGATGCAGGTGTTCCACAAGACCCCCCAGCTCAGCATGCTGTCAGGTGGCCTCCTGTGTAGTAAAAAGTCAAAGTGCAGCAGAGTGCTCTATTAAATGCTGCATTTCCTCCAGCACCATGGTTAAACAGGTTCCCCTCCAGTCTGAAACACACCAGCCACAATTCTGCTTGTAGGAATTTTCATGGTAAACAAATAATTCTTAAAGCTTGAGTCTGATGAGTTATTTATCTAGTTGAACCATATAGCTTCCACTTTTGGTATTTTAGCCATTTTTGTTTCTCCGTCTAGCAGCACCTCCAGGTTGGAGCTTTGTCTATGCCAGCTGCCCCAATCCCAATCCTGCTTGCCCCTCTCAACCTCATGCATATCCTGTGGAGCATCCAACTTAATCTTCTAGTGACAGCAGGGCAGACACACTGTGTATACCTACGGACTGTTATCAGAAGTTTTGCACATGGTAGATTTCTCAGAAAAAGGACAATTTCAAGGCTTTTTTCCTTGTTGCCTGTTGGAATGATATACATGGATAAAGACACCCAGACTGTAGGTCTTAATTCATCAGAAGTCAAAAACCAGCTGGACTTCCTATCTGCCACAAGGAATTTAGCACTTTTAAACATATACTCAGATCTTCCAGACAAAAAGGCAAAACTGACAAGTTTCAAAGTTAACTTTTTGTTGGATGAATTGGTAAAATGACCTATGCATTTGTTTTGTTTTTGCTGTCAAATTGTAGAGTACTAAATCACAGAGTGCCCCTTTTCGGTTAGAGCCTGGTGAGAGACAGAGATGCAACTCTGAGATAAATATCACATTGCTTGCTATTCTGCTATGGACCATGCTTACCGTAATCAGGAACCGTGTTACCTTTTCAGCTTACTGTATAATGCATGCATGAACAAACTGAATTATAGCAATATCATCATGGATTAAATATAAACGTTACAAGTGTGATACAGCCTTCCAAAGCTTAAAAATAATAACCGAAACATTTAGAACTTACCTCACAGAAAATAATTTAACACTCATTCATTTTGTCCAATGAAAGATTGCATCATTCTGAATTTAATGTATAATATAACCTTTATTCTTTTTCCTCTAAACTCTTGGAAACTTACATAACAATCGTGCTTTAATTATGACACCATTTATAGACATTTAAAATGCATCTTAATTTATAAATATTTTACATTTGGTCCATAGAACAGGTTGCAATTTACTAAATAATACTGTACTCTTTTAAACAGGCTCTGTATATATTTTTGAATATGTATATATTACATATATATTTTTATATAGAGATAGATTTGCTTGGTGTTCAGATAACTCCTTATTGCAAAAAGCATATATGATCATACAATAATCTTTTTTTCAGGGCAAGTACTACAAAAAGGATACAGCTATTCACAGTTTACACACAGTAGTTCTACAACACTATTTTGTGCTATGTGGTACGTTTGTACAGCTTTTTGCTAAAGAGCAGGTCTGTCAAACATCTGTCATAATTGTTTACAATCAAACATTAAATACTGCATTTTTCTTAGGACAACATGGGACTTGATTACATTAAACGATAAAGAGAAAGTTGGAATTTTAATCCTTAGTCTAATGAATTCCACAATTATAATGTGTATGCATCATGTATAATGTGTGTGTAGGATGTACGCTTCTCCTCTAAATCCCAAAGACTTACAGGACTCTTGCATTTCAGCTATAGCCATTTAGGATGTAGCTTAGATCTCATAATATTTTACAGTTGATCTATGTATGAAACAGATTAGAATCTACCGAACATACTCTGAGATTTTATGATGTAGTTTGAAATACATGTGTATTATATATATATATTATTTCTACAATAATGTGCTTGACATTCTGAGAATAATACCTTATTGCAAGAACATGTTTGTCACCTTCAGACAAAAACAACGAAAAACCCAACATTCACAGTTAACGTTTTTCACGTAGTAGTTCTACATAAATTGTGCTATCTAACATTGTACGTTGCACAAAAAAATGCTGAAAAGCATGTTTCATTGCACAGTTCTGTCACAGTCATTTACAATCAAACATCAAATACTGCATTTTCCATAAACCTTTGTGTCTGTCATATAGCTGCCAAACAAGAAATGCCATACAGGGCTAACTACTGCATTTTCCACATGGAAAAGAACTTCCATTAGCTGAATGGGGTTTCCAGCTATGTGGCAAATGCAGATGGAGCCCGGATTGGGAAATTTTTGTATTACTGAAATAGCTTTCCCCTCCTGCCTTCATCACCACAAATAATATGTAAATAAAAATAAAACTGTTTTCAAAGTGCTCGTGATCCATATTTTATAATTTGCTTATTTGAAACCGTTAAAGTTGTTTAATGGATTATAAAGAACAGTTGTGAAATTAAACCCTAATTTAGAATTACAAGGATAAGCTTCAATCTTTAAGCCATTGTTTTGGTTTCTATTTTGGTGGCAATGCAATAGTAGCGTAATAATAACAGCATAACAAAAGCTCAAGTACTCTGAGCTTGAATTGCAAATACCCTGTATTTCTCTTTTTTTTTTTTTTGTCTTTTTTTTTCCTGGGAGTATTTAAGAGCTCTTGAGAATTGGATGTTACTTCTCATCTGCCTAAAAAAAGTTAGAAGTCACATTTTTGCCCCTACATCTATGATTCGTGTAGTGTTGCTTCACAGAGATGAGTCCTTTTTATAAGATAGAGTAAATGCTTTAAAAAAAAAGAAATTCACAATCTCGTGTGAAAATTATCCTGAAAGGTTAAGAACAGGTAGCGTTTACAGCCATGCTACGCTGCGTTACTACAAGTATCCATATAGTAACTTCATTTGTAGTAGGAACATTAATAAAGGCTATGCCTGCTGTGACTAAGTTAACTCAAAGAAGTCTCTCCCTGCTCAAATGGCCTTAACTGGAACAAATTTTACGGGCAGACTTTTTCACTGGAAATCACTTGGTTACAAAATGCATCATTCTTTTGTACAAAACAATTCCAAACTTAATTTTACTCCTGCAAAGTCAGAAATAACAGTCTTGGGATTCAGTGGTAAGAAGTACTGATAAACTACTAAAAATCAGTAGCACAAAACTTCAAATAGTTGTGCTAAAAGGTAGATTAAAAAGGTTTTGCACATCAGTTTACAAATTCCAAGATATGCAACTATTGTTCCGAAAGGATAAAAACATTAACAGTCTGTGGATTGCCAGAGAACACAAAATACTGTCAGCATCTGAGCTCGCACAACGGTTGGATCAGACCTATGGCGATTCCCTTATAATGCAGGTGACCTTTTATCTTTTTTTTTTATCTTTTTTTCTTTTTTTTTTTTTTTTTGCCACTAGAGGTAGGTAATTATATTCTCAGACAAATTTGTGGTCATACTCAACCATATTTTTTTGTTTTTCTGGAGTAGTATTTGTACTTTTGTAATACAGAAGTTTAGATGTAGGCTTCTTTGTTTGCAGAGTTGCTCTGTTGTGCCTGATCTGGCCCATTTTCAGGATGACTGATGTCTTCACTTGGCTGAATCATTACTTGGATGCGCTGTTTAAAGAACAACAAAAAACGTGAGGCTGTCAAAAACTGCTTCTATGCCTTTTATTTACTTATTTGTTCATTTTAGACAATCACTGGCCAGGTATCAGAGCTAAGATGAAAAAACTCTGTCTCCCAAGGTCCTAATGAAGAAGTCTCATACATTAAAAAACATTAAGAAAATCTACTTATGTTAGGTAAGGTTATTCTGAAATGGCTCACATACTGAGATTTGAACACAGACTCTTAAGAGCCCTTTGCTCCATCAGTTTACTGGAATAGGAGAACAACCAGTCACCTGCCTTGCTCTGTTGGTGAGAACATTTGTCAATGCTCTCAAAAGTTGAAAATAATTCAAATGCTTTCAAAAATGGAACCTTAATCTACAAGAAGACTGAACTGAGGAACTTTTACTGTGGTCCTTTACAATCCTGGCAAGGAAGAAATTATGGATATAAGGGCAACAATTCTCCATTTACACATAAACATTTCCACAAGACTAAGGTAAAGATACTGAATAAGTAGGAGTAAGAAAAAGCATACATCAGTAATAACAGAAAATGTTTTACAGAAATCTCTGAAGGATTGCTAAGTCTTCTGAAATTTTCTGGAGAGAAATATTTGGATACAGGTCTGAGCAACTCATGAGCCATTACCCATCAATTCTGTTTATGATCATCTGTCTCTTTGCAAGGATGGCTCTGTCGGCTGATTTTAGAATATTCCAAAAATTCTGACAAAATCATTTTGACACACAGTCATGGAGGACAGAGTTGTGTGTTTCAACTGCTGAAGTGTCTCCTATACACAGAATGAGACTATTGCCTGGGGAGAGAGAACTAAGGATGCACACACTTCAAAAAATAAAGGAGGACAATTGACAATTAAAGAGCGTACTGGTCAGTAACCCTATTAGCATTTCACACTGTCAGTAGCATTTCCCCGAGGATCTTAAAATGGATTTAAGCGATAAGAAGCCTCTGTCACATGGGAAGCGTCACCTCCTTTTTAACAGATGGAATAAGGACTCAGGGAGAGGCTAAGAGCAAAACGAAATGAGAAGAGGTGGCTTCCAATGCTCTTCACTAAAGTAACTGTTAATAGAAATCCTTTAATTGAGGACAAACAGAAGATGCACCATAATCATGAGATACATCTGAGATTTTACTTGTACTTTTTCTCAGATGCAGTACAATCAGGTAGCCATTATAAATACCAACAGGCAAAATGTAGAACAGAAGCTCAAATATTTGATCTCATTGCAGGGAGATGCTGAACAGATTCACTGTGAGCAGACTCAGGGAAATCGAGAGCTGCGTTGGTTCACTTCTAAGAGTTTGACTCAAATTCCTTTCAGCATCACCTGCCTTGATAGATGACAGCATGTCTTGCATTAACAAGGACAGATGAATGTATTTGCAAACTGCTACTGGAACTGTCAAAGCCTGGAAATAGGGACCATGCTTAATATTGGGAAAAGTGTTGAACAGCAGACCACACAGAACGCTGCCTCGTCTGTTTGGTACACGTTGTTATGCTTTTCATCTCGATGCAAAATAACTGGCTCATTTGGTGAGTCCACAGAAAGGATATAACTAGAAAATAACTGCTCAGCAATCTTTTGTCAGTGTGCACAGGTTTTACAAGATTTGGTCAAGCAGACAGGAAAACGAGATACTTACCTGTTTCAAAGAGCCTTTCAGGGTAAGAAACATATATGCCATATAGCCTGGTATCAGCACCATAGAAGACAAAGCCATGAACCAGCCAACCCCTTGGCCCCATTTTGGGAAAACATAACTTCCCATTGTGAGAGGAGTCATTTGGACAGCACTGAAGATAAATACTCCCTGTAAAATAGAGCAGAGACATGGGAGAGAGAGAGAAGATTTGGATGAGTGTTTCATGTTCAGAAGTTTTTCTGGATTGACTTGTTTCTACATGCAGACACAGAGAAAAGGGCTCCTTAGTTCCTGAGTATAGTGCAGCAGGCACTAGATTGTTGCCTGCAGGCCAGTCTTTCAGATAGACAAAGCAGGAAACAGACAGATGTCAGCAGGGTGCAACTAACTGATTCCTTGCTTGCTTATTCTCAAGTTTGCAAATCTGTAAATATCTGAATTGTAATTCTGCAACTATTAAGTTTCTGGTTTCTACTACTTTTCTTATTGTTTCAGTACAGCTCCATTGCACATGTCAGCAATGGACTCCTGTATTACAAAGGTTTCTTAAAGCCTGGCTCTCTAGTATCTGGCCTCTCTAACATTTAACAGTGCTATTAGTCAAAAAATGAGGTCAGACAGAATAGAACCTACAGATCAGTAAGTGGCTACAGATTGGTCTGCATAAACAATTTCTCTTATGAAATTTAGACAAAAAACTAATTTTATTTTTTTTAATAACGAGAGTGGGAGGTAATTTACCTGGCTGCTTCTTATCAAAATCAATCTTAATGCCTGAAGTGAATACTATTCTTACATAAATACCGCGTATCTCAGATTATTCAGGAACTGTGCTTTTGATTAATAAGCATTTCCAGAGGGCTAATGCAGATCTTGAAATAGTGCAGTGTTTCTTCCCTCAGTGCACAGGCTTCTTCTAAAGACAAGGGATTTTGTCTATTGCCTTCAATGAAATTGCTCACATCCTTAAGTAAAGGATGAGGTCAGGCCTAGTATGAAACTATGGGGATGGAAATGACAATAGAGTAGTACGTAGTTCACCTGTTTATCTCTTAAACCATATAATAAAAGTTTGTTTCTTACTGCCACAATGATTGGAGTAAAAAATGACCAGCAGAGTTTCCACCAGATGCAGGGCCTGTATCCCACCATCTCTTGGATGTTGTCATAAAATCTATTAACACCTAGATATAAAAATAAGAAACAACATAGAAAAATATCACGTAACTGATTCAGTTGAAAGCTCAGTGCGTTTGAGAGAGACTGTCACAAATAAAGCAGTATATTTGGAAGCTCTATGCAGACCTCAATCAACATAACATTTCACCTAGTGGAATGGAAAATAAGCGTGCAAACTCAGAAGAACCAAAGTCATTTTTTCCCTCATTTTTTAATGCCACAATTAATTAATCTACAACCATTTAAACTGTTCCCCTGCAAAGATAGAGTAATCTGAATATTTTAGAGCAATTATGTAAGGCAGATTTAACCAGGCAGCTCGCCTCTCCCTCCGAGATACTAAACTATCATCCAGAATCACTTCTGAAAGAAACATTAGAAGGTAGACGAGGCCCAAATCATTACATTGAGAGAGGGAAACAAAAGAAAAGGAAGAGATGTCACTTAGTGTCCCTGAAACACCTGGCATCCAATCACTTTGAGGCTGATAATTAGGGTGTCTTAAAGAAGCAGGAGCACCTCATGCCAGCCACCCTGGAGTCCTCAGTAGAGTTACATTTATAGAACGCAAGGCCAGTTTTAATCCCAGCCTCAAATGTGGAAAAAACAAAAAACAAAAACAAACTTGTTTACCATAGCACCAAGATATGGAGATGCACTCAAAGAACACAAGGAACAAGAGACTCATCCCACTGGCAGAGTAGTAGTCAAAAAGCTTAAACACATAGATTCCACCCTAAAACACAAAAGAAGGGAGTGTTAGAGTAAGTATTAAGGACTCCAATCTCAAGATGGATTAAAATACAAGCTGAAAATCAAGTGGAGCACAGGTTACGATGTAAATTAATTAATTTCAACAGCTTAAAAGTCTTCTAATGCATGAGGTCAATACTGACAAGAATTAGATTAGCACTAGAATTCAATTAACTGGTTTGATTTCACTTCACTCCTTTTTGTTCAATAATTCAGTCACTTCCCTCAATCTGTCTGCAATCTACTACATCACAGGGAGCAGTGGAGAACATCTCTGGTTACCACTTCCTGAACAATAAGAGGGATTGTGGATACATGTATTTTCTTCTCGCACGAACTGCTCAGCAGGCCTCACTGTATCCAGGGCAAACAGACTGTACCCCTGCAAGCTGATATCCTCTTCCTGAAGCCTTTCCAATGCTTCTAGGTGGGGATGGCAGAGGAGGGAAATAAAGCAGAAATGGTACAGCAGAAATAAGAACACATTCTTCTACTGAACGTACCTGAGTAATGTTGGACAGCCCTATCAGATAGGAAACAATGCACACAACAGCAATGAAGATTTCCCTTCGGTTGCGCAATAACTTTGGAAATTCATCCACCAAAGCTGTTATGAATCCTTCAACAGTGCAGAACTGCAAGTAAATTTAGAAATAATATATAATGTGATGCATTGCAACTGCAGGATTGGGTTTAGGGGAGGAGTTTTTAATAACACTCATCATTGGCCTAAGGCTGCATCCATTAAATGATAAAGGAAAATTCATTTGACTTCAGAGGAAGCAGTGCTTCTGAATATCCTTGTTTCTGTCTGAAACGATCTATGCAAAAAGATTTCCAGCTTGAAAAGCATTCAGCATCCAAAAGTATGACCTATAGCATGTGCTTAACAAGATAAAGTGCTCTTTCTTGTGATGGAAGCCTGCAGTTGAAGGCTTTGGTCCACAGATCCATCAAAAGCCTAGACTTCTTCCATTATTTACTTACATATATGCAAGACAATAGACTCAAAAAGTCTGATCAGATTCATACTTCAGAGTGAAGACTAGGGACACAGGATTGATCCTTAAATGTCATAAGCAGTGCACCAATAACAGCCAGCAATGCAGAAAGCACAGAGCAAAGCCAACACTGTACCATATGGCTGCAGAAAATTCATCTTCCTTATTGTTAATAATTTTTACACCAATATTACCTGACTGTCAATTCCAAGCATCAGCAACATGGAGAAGAAGAGTATTGCCCACAAAGGAGAAATTGGTAACTGTGTCACTGCTTCTGGATAAGCTAAAAATGCCAATCCAGGACCTGGTAGGAGAAAAAGGATAGAAAAAAATAGAAGTAAAAAGTCAAATTTCCAAGTGTCCTTTGTGATAGTGGTCACCGGAGATCATACACATCTTTAAGTCTATTACCTTAGGTACTTTACTGTAAATTTAGAAGCTTTATACGATTTGCCTTCCTGTATTTTGCTTGTAGATGTAGTTTTTATTTAACTAAAACGGTGTCAAAACCAGATTATTTTACACACTATTGATGTCCCAGACATGTTTTTTTCATAGAATCATATTAAGGCTTGAGTTGGAAGGGACCCTAAAGATCATCCAATTCTAACTCCCATGCTATGGACAGGGTTGCCACCCATTAGATCAGGCTGCCCAGGGCTCCATCCAATCTGGTCTTGAGTGCCTCCAAAGATGGGGCATCCACAAACTCTCTGTGCAGCCTGTGCCAGTGCCTCACCACTCCCTGAATAAAAAATTCTTTCCTAACAGCTCATCTAAATCTCCCCTCTTTCAGTTTAAACAACAGTGACAACAATGTATGCCATAACATTTTTACTTTTTTTTTTTTTTTTTTTTTTTTTTTTTTTTAAAACGAGGACTATTTTTGGTGCTTAAATTCTTTGATTTTCTAAGAGAATATTTCATCAGTGATATTTTTTTGCTAGTATAGTAATACACGTTTTGTCCACCAGACTTCCAAACAAGCTTTCTGTTATCAGAACCCTCCCTGTGGCCAAAAGTGCTAAATGAATATTTGCTACACCAGCTGGGTGAAGGTAACCATCTGCTCTGCTTCTGTAAGCTTCTTCATCTGGAAGAAAGGCAAAGAACTGCTAAGTATACAGAATCTATCTATGGATCTATCGTACAGCCCTACAAAAAATTACTTTTCTAATAAAAGGACCCATAAAATTGGCTCATAGCTGTAGTTTAACCAGTGAGAGACTGATCTGCCTCCAAGGGTCTGACCTCAAGAAACAGTAGAAGGAATTTAAAAACCTAACCAAATTTGAGAATATCTGGTCCTAAAACACAATGACCATAATTCCTCCTTTCTGGTTGTTTTTAAGAATTCCAGTAGCAAGATGTTCTTAATCTGATATCACAGCCAAGCACTCAAACAGCTAACTGTGCTGCCATCTCTTATAAATGCAGTCCCTGTAAGCATATTCATTAGTATTCACTGCATCAACCCAGTATGCTTTCTGGCTGACCACTCTCCAGCACTGAAGCTTTGCAAGCACTGAAGGCAGGCAGCCTGGTAAATGTGAAATGATTTTACTGGTGCTGCCTCGAGAGGTTTCAAACACTGGTTGCAAGAGGGAGAGCATTAAGTGCTACTGAAATGACAGGGAGCAGAGGAATGCTTTGAAGGAGAGATTTTAAACAAACATGTGAAGCAGTTGGGATGCACTATACAAACAAAAAATAACTGATGTCTCTGAAGGACTTAGAGAAAAATATACTATATACCTGATGCTGCAACATCTGCAATGGGCCTCTTTGTGACATTAGCCATGAATCCAACAATGGAGAAGATGACAAAGCCTGCAAACATGCTTGTGCATGAGTTTATGCAGCACACTATGATGGAGTCCCTGAAATAAAGATAAGGTGTTTTAAGCAGCAAGTAAAGTAATGCTAATGCTCAGCATATTACCATTTTTTTTTACTTTGGAAAGGTTTTGTGGATAAATTTCATGATTTTAGATTTCCTAGCATGGGTTCCCTTTCACCCTGGACAAGTCATATCTCTCTCACCAGTGTAAACGCAGTTCTACATCTCATTCCTATGTAGGTATAACATTTGTTATTTCAGAGATTATACATTAATTCAGAGGTACAGGACCAAGAAAGACAGAATCCATCTCCACGTGAGAGAGAAAAGAGCCACTGTAATATGTGCAGTTATCTGCTTACCTGTAAACATTATTGTGGAAAGGGTTGTAACTTCCAAGGGCAATCAGAGAACCAAGACCCAAACCATAGGAGAAGAAAATCTGTGTGGCAGCATCCAGCCAAACCTGATGGAAATAAATATTTTTTTAATTTCTTTAATGTCTGGAAGGTGAAGAGACAGTAGTGAAACTTCTGTTTACAGAGACTAGATATTTACCTCAGAGTCTGAAAGCTTACTGAAGTTGGGAGTTATATAGAACAAAATGCCTTCCTTTGCTCCAGGCAGTGTAACACCACGGAAAAACAAGATAAGCAGCATAACATAGGGATAAGTAGCAGAGAAATACACCACCTGATTTGAAGAAGAAAAGACATTGTAAACGTGAAAAAAAAGAATCATCTATTTATTTAGACATTTGCTTCAAAAAAATGCTGTAACAGCAGGTAAAACTGAAGCGTTTATCAATCTCAGAATCAACTGTAGAATCATTAAGGTTGCAAAAGACCACAAAGGTCATCTAGTCTAACTGCCAACCCACCACCACCACACCTACTAAACCTCATCCCTTCATGCCACATCTAACAGCATCATTCAATCATCAGACGCCACACGATGTCTGACACCACACAGACATCATCCCATGTTTTTAACAGCCAAGGGAAAGGTTAGAGTGCAAAGGGTAGAGCCTAATGCTGAACATCCTAAACACTGTGTCCTCAGTTCAGGCAGCTGTTGCCAGCTTTCCAGGGTGGGCTGGAAGGCTTCTGCACCAGGGGCTTGTGCTTCTCTTTCTTGTGTTCAACAAGGAAGTTCCACAAACCACAAGACTCGTGGCTGCAGTACTCCTACTCTGCATGTAAAATATCATCATTTTATTTATCTCCTCTAACAGCTACTTTAACATTTTTAACATTCTCATTTCATCTTTATAACTGCCCTTCAGTGTCCAACTCTCAAATGCTGTTACACTTTCATTCCTGGAGAAAGGTCTCCCACAATAAACTTCCTTTAGTTCAGTTTTGTACTTACAAACCAATCAGACTCCAAGAAGTGTAGCATGCAAGCATGCCTATGGCCAGAACCACATCATGCTCTTGTTCAGCATAAGGAGGGAAAAGGTCTGGCATATAGTTTCAACAGTTACATATCTAAGTCCATCAAGAGTCATTTAATAAACGTATACTTGTTACTGAAGTCAAAACACTGTATCCTGACTCTACTACAATCCAAACTAGCTAGAATATTCCCTTCAGGAGCAGGCAGACAGATATTTAGACATTTTCTACCTGGCAAAGACAGGAAGTCTGTAATTGAACACCCTAACCAAGATGGTCAGAGCAAGCTGTGGAGGAACAAGGCCTTCCAAAAAACTAAATACTGTGCTCTATGAATTCAAATAGGACAGAAATGCAATGTTTAACAGAACTGTCCCAAAAAACTGTCCCAGTGTGTCTTACCTCATAAATTTTCAAAATAGTCAAGTAAAATGGGCATTTTTAATAAAAACATATTCACAGTATATATATATATATTTAATCTTACCTTTCCAGTCCAGCCCACCCCCTTCCAGATACAAAAATAAACCAGAATCCAGGCAATTGCCAGAGTAATTGCTAGCGGCCATCGGATCTGCCCTGGTTTTTCCAATCCATCAGTCATTTGGTGCATGTTACGTCTAGAAAAAGCAAGCAGAATGGTGTATTTGACAATCAGTTCATAAGACAGCATATGAAACATAACGAGGTAATTCTTGCATATGCACAGAAATGGCATAGAGAAACATTCTCAGCTTACTCCCAGAATTCAACCACAGCACTTGTCATGTTGGTGGTGTTTGCTAAGGTATAATTGGAGAAGCAGCGGTCAGTGTTCCATGGGTTCTCACAGTGCTTCCAAGGAAGAGTCTATTTACAAAAGAGAACGAGAGAAAATCCTAAACAGTCAAGCAATTTTTAAGTAAGCATTACCCCAAGAATCTCATTTTACAAAAAACGAATGGAGAACTAATACACTTTGACTTCTGCAATGCACTCATCCCCCTGGGGTGCATGTCTGCCACGTAAGTTATTTAATTTTATATCAATTAAATGAATCAGATGTGAAAATATTTCCTCCATTCTTTACTATACCTGCTGAAATGCTTTGGAGTTGGCTATGTCTCTCAGCACGTTAGAGTACACTGAACATACTACAAGAAACAAGAGCAGCGCAAAGGACCTCCAAGAGGTCCAGTTACTCTTGTTGTGCTACACATAATAAAAACATCACATCATGATTACTTATCAGAGTACAATTATCTCCTTCGGCCAAGGAACCGTTAGAAAAATGGACTTGTAGAAAACAAAATGTACATTACATTGTTATCTTTCTGAAATTCTAATAGACAAAGTCTATTTACACATGTTATGTAATAGAGTGAGTCTGATATAAATACAACAGATTTTCTTGGGATGGCCAATCTTGGAAAACATTTCTCACATTTTAAAAAAAGAAAAACAAAAACCAGAAGAAAACACAAACACAAAAACCCAACCTTTTACACACTAGAATTTTTCTCAGAGGAATGACTGGTTGCCTCTTTGTTGAAAGACAAGGTGATACTAGCACTCTTGTTAGCATTGCCAGGACTAGCAGTCACAAGCCTGAGCACAGATTCTCTGCATCTGCCTGGTAGAGAAGAAAGCAGGCATGCTTGTGATTGAATGGCAGACAGGTAATAAAGTGAAACTAAAAGGTCACAGATGAAAGACCTGTGGCTCTGAAGATCAGGATCAGAAAATTTAAACAAATTGGTAAGGAAGGGAAGCCTGGGGCTCCAAAACAAGCCTTTATTGTGTTTCCCCATTCATTTCTATTCTGCATTTCTCATGAAAGAAAAAGAAACTGAATTTTTAAAGAGTATGTCTTGGATAAAAAAAATCTTATTCTACTGATTTTTTATGTATTTTGTGTAATCTCTCACCTTCACAGTGAGATAGTTCAATCAGCTAGCTACATCACTTTGCTTTTCCTTGAACAAAATCCCTCCACCTCTACCCCATACTTACAGTTGTAAAGGAATTATACAGGTAATAAATGGCCCATGAAATAATCACAATGTAGTAAATATTTAGCCAAAAGGAAAGGACTGCAGCAGCTAGTCCCACACCTGTCAAAGAAGAAACAAAAGAAGGTAACTTTCTGTAATGGTCGTACAAGTGTCTGAAACAGCAGTACCACAGCAACTTCTGGCACACAAATTGTGTTCTTATTTATAACTTAGTCTATGACTTGCTCCTTTGCTGCTCCACAAGCCAACTCAGAAGCTCTCAAGTATCAAACAATTTAGGATTATTGGATGGAAAGCATGGTATGCAAGGCTTGTGGGTCTGTACAGAACCTAGACTAAAATCTTAAGGTTCTAGCACTGAGAAAACCAAACTGTATGAAAATCCAAGCAGGAAATGATCTTTCTTTTATGCAGTTCAGACTGGAATTTCTATCTTTGAAGAGTCGTGCCTTTGCATTTCAGTACAAAACAAAGGGAGATACAAACCTTCATGACCTGGAATAGAAACTTGGTTAGAAATAGAAAAATGCTGTGAACTGAGGAACCAGTTTCTTTACCTGCTCAGACAGGTTGCCAGATTTTGAACCATCTTTGTATGTTCCTAACAAAAATGAGTCTTTAAACTTCACAAAACCAGTCTTTTGATGCCCTATTTTTGAAGGGAAATGAATAATATCCTAGCTTGTTTCAAAATTGCCAGTTACACCTCATAAAATTGGGAGCTGCTGTAAAATATGACAAATTAAGTAAAAACAAAGAAGAAATGTCCATGCCACTTCATGCAACATCAGCAATATGGAAGAAGAAGAACAGAAAGAAATACTAATTTAAATTGTACCTTTGAACATTGGAGCAAGCTTCCACACTCCAAGGCCTCCTATGGATGTGTACTGACCAAGGGAACACTCCAGAAGAAACAGTGGCACTCCAGCAAAAATTAGAGTTAGGAAATAGGGAATCAGGAATGCACCTAAAAAGAAATAAGAAAAAGCCGATTTCAGAGCAGAAACCACTGTTTCTGGTTTTTCCTATCCCTATTAGATCTGGAAAGAAACGCACATTTTTTCCTCTGAGGTGTAGCTTGCTAAAACAGCTAGTGAGAAGCACATGCACAGTTCTGAACCAGTATCTCAAGAGGCTTTGCTAAGGGGAAAAAATGTCTCTCTCCATCATGTAAATACTTTCTATTTAAGTAAAAACAAAATACAAAGGACCATGCATTTTGTTGTCTTCATCTGTAAGAGCAGCACACATACAGTATAAAGGCTTTAACCAGAACTGGCTGCTTTCCATCTGAAGCCAGCCTTTGATGATAAGCTCTGAGTAAGAGTTACAAGCCTTATGCAATCCTCTCAAACACTCAATCCAAAAGAGGGTTCTGAAGGGTTGGAGGGGAACGTGCTTCAATTCTTCTCTAATACCTTATGGTCTTTTATAAGCACTTGCCAATGAGACATTAGAATAAACTCAAGGGCACAGCAGACTTCAAAGCGGAGTGCCCTGCTCTGAGAAGCTTCCAACCCTCATGATCTAGTTTAAAGCAAAGCAAAAAAACAAACAAAAAACCCAACAACCCTAAAACTACACATAGACAGATGGAAACAAATAAACTCTATTGAAGCAGATCGCTAATAATTTTTATGGTGAATACTAACATGCAGACATATAAAAAGTTGTACAAAATAAAGAACAAGCATACCTCCACCATTCTTGCCACAGAGGTATGGAAATCGCCACACATTCCCTAAACCAATGGCATAACCTACACAGGACATAAGAAAGTCAAATTTTCCTTTCCAGGTATCTCGGTCTGGAAGATCCGTCTTCTTCTTCTGCACTTTTACTACCAAAGTTTTAGGCTTGTCATTGGTGATCGATGCATCAACTTCCGTGGAGATCTGTCCATCGGCCACTTTCGTTCCGTTTGTTGCCATGTCTCGGGGCTTGGCGGGGGAGGCTCTGGTGGCCGCCGGACGAGAGATTTCAGCTCCGGTCCACGTGGACAGCAGCTTTGCGGCTCACCGTGACCCGGCTGCGTGTCAGCCCTGGGCAGCGGGCCGTGTGTGGCTCCGGGATGCTCTGCAAGACAAAAGAGGGGCACTCAGCATGGCCCTACCAACAGCTGCACTCTGCGCTGGGCACCACTTCCCACTGAGTCAGTGGGAAGAGATCAGAGCAAACGCTGTCCATGAAACAAATGCCAAGCCACCGTTACTTATTTTACATTTCCGTATAGTCTGCAGGAACTACAGTCCCTGAGTCTACAGATAATTAATTCTAATATGCCCCTAATGTGTTCTTTCAACTCCATAGGTTCAAGCACATATCCCTGTTCTTGGAGAACAATCAGTGATGAGTTTTCTCTTTAACAGCCCAGAATTTTTACACTGAAAGTATTCATTTAATCATTCTGCATTAAAAAACTAAAGGACAATTCCCATGAGCATAAAGTTCCTTTATGCATAGGCAGGTGCTACTGTGGTTATGGTCATCAGTGAACACCTACCAGTAACAAGAGAGTTGAAAAGGTTTTGAACCATGCACATTTCCCTAAACACCTTAATATGAAATCCTCCCAAAGGGATTAAAAAATAAACCAGATTAAGCAACAGAACTTAATATTGGATAACGATGTTGGGTTTCCTACGTGGTTATAATTAGTCATTAATAAAATACAATGTTCTACTAAGTTTAATATGTATGTGCTTCATTACAAGTCTGTTTTAAGCACACCTCAGTTAGTTCAGTAATTCTTTCACCTGCCAGTACTGCTTTTTTAAAGTTTAAATAAGGGAAAAATCAAGGAAGCAAATGTGCATTAAGCAAAAGAACACAGGGTACTCCAATCAGCTCAGAAGTGGATGTAGGCTTCCACACCTCCATTTCTATAAGACAAAAACACAGTGAGCTACTCTGTTGCATGTCTACCATATGCCCATGCATGAGAGCTTTCTTTAGGCAGACCCCTTTCTCAGTTCCTTTTACCATTTGGCAGTCATTAGTCCTCAAAAACAGACACTTCAGCAAATGAAATACCTTCCTGTGTGAAGCTCCATGTTATGGCAATGCTGGACATAAGCGCCTGCAAAGATTAACATTTATTTATCGATTTACAGAAAGGTAGATCAAGACCATTAGTCATTCACTTCTAATAGTAAATTACGTGAAAAAGAAAAATAAATGACTTCCCACTAAAAGTGTTTTTCTTCAACTTCCCATTTCAGATTGCTGTATTAAAATGCTTCTTAATCCTCCACAAACACAAGGACATATCTGGCAATTAAAAAGGACTTCAGTTGGAAGCTGAGAAGGAATCACCTGTTACATTTGCTGGGGTAAGGATCATGCTTATAAACTTCCTCCCTGTTCTACTTTAAGATTGATTGCAAAGGCAGAAAATTACTACAAGTTCTTTCCTGTCTTCACAAGTCCTTCTGTGTATAGACATCTTTCCCTTCCCTTTCCTGTGGGCTTAGTTTTCCATATTTGTATGCAAGCTTATTTAACTTTGCATACCAATTGCCATTTCTGTCTACAGTCTAGGTTATTCTTAACATCTGCTCGTCAGGAAACTTCCTTCTTGTGAGACATGGCTGGCACTGCATCTCTATCATAGATAAAAGGTACCTATATCTGAGATGATGAAGTAGAAAAGGCTCCTATTTCAGAACTGCCATCTTGAGGGGGAGAGAAAGTGAGATGCCAACCCATATCTCATCCCCCAGCTCTCTCAGACTGATCCATGCTCTTAAAGAGAATGACATCATGCCTACATTAAAAAAAAAAGTGCTATGACCGATCAGAGCTTAGCTTCTTGAAGTTCTCAAAAATAGGACAGAATTAATCCAAGCAAATGTCAGAACTGCCAGCACAGAGCTCTTTACCCGAGTTAGTTGCTTCAGGCTTCCCTTGTGCCCAGAGAAGGCCCTCGTGTCAGCAAGGTCCATCTGACCTAAGCGCGAGTTCTCCACACTGATTATAGAGCCAGGGCACATAACTGACGCACATCTGCACAGCAAGTGTTTCCAGCTGGGTGAGCTGAAACCCATCCTTGCTAACCAAGTCTTAATCTCAGCTGCAGCATGTAGCAGACTGATGAAGCATTCAGAGCAGTAATTGCAATTACATCCCCTCAAAAAGTACCAAAAAAGTATGGTTCTCCCACATGTAATTCACCAAATCTTGAACTGCATCCTTCAATGCAAAGCTTAAGTCCATGCTTACTGGCTTTATATTTGATTTCTGCTACACCTCAATCAGAAAAGCAAAAACAACTGCTCACAAGAAGTCTGAGCAATTCTGGTAGCCATTCAGAAGCCCAACAACCTTTGCATTAGGCAACACAGACCATCATTTTATGGACAAAACTGTGTTTCCATTCTGAGGTTGGATTGAGATCACGTTGCAATTTTGACCTCCTCACCCATGTTTGTAAGATTAAGGCACAGGCAGCCTCGGAGCACTCACAAATGTGCGGCCAGCCAGCACCACCTACTGATGAAGATGCAGAACTGAAAGTGTTTCTGGCCAAAGGAGGCTGTGAAAGTCATCAGGATGTTCTAGGACTTTCGTAAACCGGTCTCATACTAGATCTTTATTCATTTATTTGGCACTTAATATGGACTCAGCATCAGCAGGAGATCCCAAATATTGGAGAATATTTGGTCGATAAAAATACCACCCCCAAAAAACCAACCAACCAACAACAAAACTGCAAAAAGAATACTCAAAGAACAGTATGTGCAGTATATGTGTGCGAGTGCGTATGGTTGATTATATGGGAGAAAATGTTGGAGGAAACTCATCCTTACACTGGCCCTCCAGGTTATGGAAAATAACCTTCCCCAAGCCTAAGAAATAATAAATTACAACAAAAGCAGTAGCCCCTGGCATACGATGTACCCTCACCACCCACTTTTATATATGGTAGTTCTTCGCAAACTATGAGTTGCATACAACAGTCCAGATGAAGAGTGGGTGATATGGCAACAAAGATACTTGGCACACACCCTCTGATTGGGAATTCTCTCCCATCATTGGGATTGGGATTTAAGATGAGTTTAACATGGAATGGCACAGAAATATTCTTATGTAAGCCTTGTGGCTGGGCTTGGGTGAAAGGAAAGACAAATTACAGTTGTCAGCCAGTAGAGCAGGTAGGACACTTGAAATTCAGCATTTCAGTTTGTGGAAAGAAGCTGGAGAGATCCTTTAAATAAGTCAGCCTTTGCTCCCACAGCACCTCTGTGCCAACACTGAGTGTACTAGGAAGGGTATGGTAGCTTCCCACCACATTCCTCAATGCACAATAGAGCTTCCTTGACTTCAGTTACTAAGGTTGCTCAGCCAAGAGGAGAAAGACCTCTAAAATAGGGATTTAGATACCACGTGGTTGTCCCGCATCACCACCACATTAAAGAAGAATGAGTCAAGAGAGCCAAGCACACATAACAGCCAAGGTAATAAGCACAGCCAGGGAAACCAGAACAAAGAGAGTGCCACTTCATTAATAAAAGCACTTTTCTCTCTTCTGGCCTGGATAAAATTGGATTTGAAAAGTTTAGAACTGGTTGCATAAAATCAAAGTCCACAGCAATATTCCTATCATCTTTCACAAGTGATATCAAAAGGCAAAAAAGGAACAGTGCAGAAGCTGTGCAGCAGGAAACTGCCATTCCTACAGAACCTGTAACCTCTGCTTCATTCAAAGTGGAGCACCCCCTCCCCTCCAATCCATTGTGCTCCTCCTTCCCCAGAGTGCAGCAGCTCTGAGGGCTCCATACAAGGCAAGACTACAGCAGCTCCATACAATAAATTCTGAAGAAACACCATTATATAAAGTGCCACATCACTTTCATAAAACTTAGAAGGTATGATTGCTCTGACCTTAATGGGACTCCAGTTGAGCCCACTGCTGCCAAGAGTTATTTTCACTAATATTTCTATTCGTATTGGTCAGTCAAGAGAACACCACACGTACTAAGTTTCATAGCAAAAGAGCTCATGTCAGCAGTGTCCTGGAGTGTATGAACTGGGCCTGAGATACAGAAAGTACTATTCTTATTGGGAAGAGATTTTTCCTTTATGGGCAATTTTTATTTACATGTAAGCATGTAAATAAAAACAAACAAATAAGAAACAAAATGGACTAATAATAGTAATAAATAACAATAATTAAATAGTTTTCTAAAAATACTGCCCCATCTGCTCTTTGGTTGTGCAAGTACTTCTACAGCACTTATCCATCTCATTGGACATTTGAGGTCACCCAAGGATGCAGACCAGTGGTCAGGCACTCCATGTATATCTTTGACTTAATCTTGAGCCCAAACCACAAGTATTTACTCTCCAAGTCCAGCTTCAGTTCAGCACTGAGAAGAATTTCATCTTCAGACTATACAGAACTCTCCCAACATGAAATTCAATCTTAATGTAGTAGACAATGAGATCTAAATTGCACACAGAGCTTATCTGTCCTATAGCCTCGCTATCAGAATGTGTAATGGAGAGATCCTTAAGCAGATATATATCCCTTAATCCTTTACAGAAATGCCTCTGTTTCTTTCTGAAGTGAGAAACCAACAACAAACCATGAAAAGCATAATGCATAACAAAGTTCTTTTTGATGAGGAAAGATGAGGGATTTCTTAAAAAATTATATTTTTTAACAAACCATGAATTCTATTATTGTTGTTATCATTAGAGCTAAGCAAATGAAAAAACCCACAAATACCATAAGCGCAAAGGCTTTCTGGCAATCCCAGGAGACAGCCTGCAACCTGTTTAAAGAATAGCAGCAATTTCCTATAAATCCTTTAGCATCCTGTAAAATAAAATCTCAGTGTAATTCACTGGAGGTAATGTTTGTCATCTAGTTTTTACCAACATGGTAAATCAGGGGTTATTTCTCATCCCAAACTAGAGAATATCCTGATCTGCTATAGACATGTTTGCTGGCAAATAACATTCCACTTCCAAATCTTCCTTATGATTTGTGATATAAATTGAGACTTCGATTCACACAAATGACGAGCCAAAAAAGACCTCTGCTACACTTAGTTCTGAAACAGTGCCCACAGAAAAAGAGCGTGAAGTGACTACACCCCAGGCACAACTTCAGACTCCAGCTAAGGTGTTTGTGCTCTTTCCCTATTCACACTGCCACAGCCAACAGCTGAGGGTTACAAATAACTGTTAGAAGCCCACAAAAATTGGCAGCTCGCCTATTTCACTGGCAGCTGCTCCATCCCCAAAGATACACATATTTCCCTTAGTGAAAACATGATACAAAACACTCTGCTTTCCTTCTGTGTGTGCTGAACAAGACTCTAGAGATTTTGATTTGTCTGAGGTCTGCAAGAATATCCCATCTGTCAATGTGTAATATTTTTCTCTTTGAAGCACTGTTGTTTTGTGCAAGACTTGCTAGAAACATATTGCTTTACATGCCAGAAGTTACCCATATTTAGTACAGGTGCTGTTGATCACCACCCTATGAATGTCCTGTTTCATGTCAGAACTCACACTGCCACACTGCTTTACAAGAGCCCACTGCTGAAAGGGGAGTTGCAGCAAAGGCAATGCCTTTGCCTTTGCCATAGAATTGGAAGGTAAGGGACCCAAGACTTGGCTGACATTCAAGCACCACTTCTTTCAAGATGAGTGCACCCGAGAGAAAGAGATCAGGCAAAAGTGGCAGGAGATGGATGAGCAAGGAGCTCGCTGAAAATCAAATGGAAGAAGAAAGTCTATGTGGAAAAGGGATTTGGCCACTTGGGAGGAATACGGGAATGTTGTCAGGGCTTGCAGGGATACAAGGAAGGCTAATGCTTACTTGGAGTTGAAATCTGGTGAGGGAAGTCAAGGACAACAAGAAAGGCTTCTTTAAGCACATCAATAGCAGAAGAAAGACTAGGGAAAATGCTGATCTGCAGCTGAATGAGGTGGGTGCCTGGTAACGGAGGACACCAAGAAGGCAGATACTGAATGCCTTCTTTGCTTTGGTCTTTACTTCTAACTTTGCCACTCAGGAATCCCACATACTGGAGATAAAAGAGTTTGGGGAAAGGAAGGCTTCCCTTTGGTTGAGGAAGATCTGGACAGATACTGTCTAGGCAAACTGAATGCACAGAAATCTATGAGCAAAAGGGGATGCAACCATGAGAGCTGAGGGAGCTGGCAGAAGTGACTGCCAAGCTGCTTTCTATCACGTTTAATAGGTTATTAAGAATGGAAGAGGTGCCTGAGGACTGAAGAAAAGCAAACGTCTCTCCTGGCTACAAAAAGAGCAAGCAGAAAGAGCTGAGAGATCTGAATAGGGTGTGGGAAGAGAAATCTTAGTGTTTATGAGCTTTTATTAGCCTGAAAAATAACAAAATGTTCCATTTCTGTTTTACTCTGAAGCCAAAAGGACAAAAAAAAACACTACGGAAATAAATCACAAATTACTAAAGCTGTTGTTTAATAGCATGTCAGCCTTTTTGCAATGAAAAGATTATGTTTTTGTCCTGGATGCCTCCCCCTCTGGTTTGTGTTATTCTTCAGTCACCTCCAGTTTCTAAATTTTGGGTTATTTGGGTTTGTGTTAAATCTGAAAACACTGCCTAGAAGTGTCATGGACAAGTTCTTCACAGGATGACATCTTGGCACATCTGAGATCAGATTTTCTCTGTGTCAGTGGGCAAGTCACTTTGGATGACATCCAGAGAGATAAGTTGTCTAAAACTTTGAGAGCCACCTAGAAGACAGGATCCACAAAGTTCCATGCATCAGGTTCGGGGGTAGAAATACATTCTGACAAACAGAGGTAACAGTTTGCATTTTTAGATTTCTAGATGCCATCTTTATGCAAGGCAAGCTTCCTGTAATCTGCAGCACATTAATGCAATTCATATTTTCTCCCCCACAACACTCAGAAAAACTCTTAGCCAATTTTAGAAGCCACACACAACATCGGACTGAACTTCCCCAAGCCTGGTGAAGAGGAGGCAGCTATGGCAGATGCTGTACGTCCAATTTCCAGGCCTATTGACTGACAATAGCAGCTGCCAACACTGCTAATTCCAAATGATGCTATTTCGAGTGCTGCCTCTAGATTTTAGATCATAGCTTATTTTAAATAGCCCTATTTTCAGCCTAAATAAAAGGCTTTACAGTTGATACATTTGATTTGATGCAGTTATACTGCAAACCATTAAAAAAAAATTAATAATAAGACTGCAGGCACACACACATTAATGCAGTTAAGCCTCTTTCAGGAAAAACTAAAGGAAATATCCTTTTTGGAGGATAAGGAAGGAGTGGGAGGGAAGAGAGAAAGAAAAGAAAGCTCTGAATTTGAGGTTAGCTTTTGCAGATGCAGCTCCAAGCTAAAGCCACTTTTTCTTTCTGCGCTAATTTTCTTTGATCCTCAAACTTCAATCCAAACCTTTAATTTTAAATGGCATTTCATTCTGAACTTAATGCTATTTAATTCACAACAAGAATTTCTCCACCCTCCTGAATCTGAAGCTGCAATACTGAGGTGCCCAGCAAATCCATAAAACTTTGTCTTTAATTGATACGGACAATCAAGAAGTTGACTCAGGGTAGGAGATAAATAGAACATTTTGCTTTATTTTCACTTATAACATAAAGAAGAAAAATAAAGAAAGGAGCTTAAGGTATATTCGACACTTTTGCAAATGAAAACCTTTTGTTGTTAATTGATGGCTCAATAGCATTGCAATACCAACAGGGCAAGGTTTCACTCCTGGCCCAAGTCATTTTGGGTCTACAATGGAACAGTTGAGACAGATTCTGCTCTAAAAAAAGTGGCACCACTCTGAACAAAACACAAATGCGTTTTGTGTGGTTGGAAACTACATCCCCAAGTCCTAGATCCTTTAATGACAGTCGAGCAGAATCTCAGACTAAGCTTTCTGGAGCTAAATATCTTTGAGAGATGCAAACCTTTTCTTATATTCTTCATACACTCATGGTAGCAAGTCTTCTACAGTGTTGTAATGGGATCATATTTATACTTGGCAAGGTACCAGTAGGGTACCATAAGGTAGGCTGGTTCCTACCTAATGAAAGGAATTTTTAAAAAAATTAAAAAAAAATAAATCACAAAACATTTATTTACAGTAAGTTTAGTAAAACATATCCATGCACCAGCACCTCCATTACTCATAACTGAAAGCCGACTGTTGCTTTGTATCATTAATTAAAGCCTGCCACTATTATCAAACACTAAGACAAGACACCATCTGGAGAATACCCACTTTTCAAGGAGAGAACAGGACAATTCAGATCCAGAGACTAATGCTGCCACCTAAAAACTATAGTCTGTATCTGGGACATTTTCCCCCTCAAAGTCAATAACACAGAACTAGTGCTTGCCAGCTTGGCTTGAAAAACCCATCAGTGACACACTTGACGCAGTACTTAACAGGGGTAATTAAGCTGATCAGAAGTCCAGACCAACAAGAAGTAGCAAATTTGCATGTTCCAGACAAAACTATGCCATCTGGATAAGTTTCTTTGTTGCAAAGACCAGGCAAATGGGTCTCATAAAGCAGCCATTAGAAGAACCTTGTCAGTAAGCCAAACCTTGCCAAAGAGAAAGAGTTAAATTTTCCAGTTTCAACCCACAGTCCATTTATGTTGTAAAAGGAAAGCTGTTCATGCAAAGGTAGAAATTTATTTAGTATCGGCAAGTACAATGCATGACTTCTCTTGATATCTGGGAGTCTAACAGAATTTTTCAGTATAAAGACCAGACTAGATTGTCAGAAGGCAAACACTCCGCTCAAGGAGGTGAAGGAGAGGGTTATCGCTTATACTTTCACCAGCTCTTCTTATAATAAGCCACCTGAACGAAGTATTATTCATAGGAGATACGATTTTACTTATTTTTGCCTGCAGATTAAGTTAAACTTGACCTTTCCTAAAGGTATGTCTTCTATCAGGAAAAACTTTAAAAAAAGGAAGAAAAATGTTTTCATATCAGCTACTTGCACATGTGGCTTCTTCTGTTCTCAAAAAGGATGAGTCCTGGAGCCTGCACCAGAATGCAAGATTGCCAGATTTATTTCTTTCTCCCTGACCTGAACAATAGCACATCAAGAAACATCTCTCCAGACCCACACCTGGTGGTTTGAACACTTGTACTGATTCCACTTTAATCCCATCTGACGGTCTAGGAAAGATGAAAATAAGTTCTACGTATTTAATTATTCCAAACAAAAATCTTATTTGCTGCAGTAAATAATTCAGTGTGATTTTTTTCCTTTAGGAAATTCCTTTCTCCTCACTCCCTCCTCAAACTTTTACAGCCATACAATTGCAGCACTTGCCCAGGGTGTATGAATCTAATTTGCTAATTCAATCATCATTTGCAAACTAACAACCCTAAGCACGTATAAGAACTACATTAAGATACCCAGAACACAATCCAGGTTGATGAATACTTTCTCAGAGAGGAAATAAAATCACCTTTCAACTCTAGAAAAATAAAACCTGTGCATACTTCTGATTCAAGAATTTAGTCAAATAGTGCAGTTATTAATACAATTAACTGCAAATCAAACACAGCTCAAACTTCCTCCCTCGCTGGATTGCTCCAAGAACTCCAGCTATAACCAAAACGTTGGTTAAGTCAGCAGTTAGCTGTCTCAGCCCATCCCATACAGCAGGAGTTGCATGAAGCCACCTACTCCTCAGTCACTGACGTCCATTTCAGCCTCTCTCAAAAATTAATATTTTTCTGCTTATCTGAAATTACTCGAACCATATGAATTCTAACCCAGGTGAAAGAGCATAACTGGATGTGATTAGGAGAGAGAGAAGAACCAAACCATACAAGCAAAAAAACAAATCCCAAACCAGCAAACCAAATAAGAAAACCAACAGTGTAACATGAGCCACCAGCTGCAGCAGCAGCCATAGAGCACTCCATTCTGCATTCTAACACCAATTTTGGTCCAACCCACAAGCAGAGAAACTCCTAAAACCATCAGGAATTCAGTTTTAGGTGTGATCCCAAAGCACTCCAAGTCTTAATCACCTGTATAGCATGCCTGTCACTCTGCTTTGCTCTGAGCTGGCAGAAAGGACCCTTACTGGAAGAACTTGATCATATATACACTATGGAACACATTTCTGGCATTCACGTGTTAATGAATGACCCCTATTTACAGCGCATTCAAATTAGATTATTGTGCCAGAATTTCCTCAAATGGTGATCTGAAAGAAGTGTCCTTAGGCAATCACAGATGCATAATACTGTCTCTTAATTTATTTGGGAAAATAGCCTGAAAATTGGGATAGTTATATTTTCTTGCCAATCAAGCACTCTCAGCTGCTTACGGATGATAGATGAGCAATGTTATTTATCAGCAGGATTCCAGACTCCTGAAGTTATTTTGGCTGGATCCATTCCACGGCTGCCATACACTAGTATATGTTCTATTCCATTCTCCTTTTCAAAGATTTCACTTAATCCTCCTCAAGATCGATGCATTCCACTTCACTTATCAGCACTGTCTAGACAATCTTTCAAGCAGATTTCTAGGTAAAATGTGCAACAGATCTTAGAAAAGCATGTATTTGCTCACTGGATCAACCTATGGAAATACTGGTCATGCACAATAACTCACAGTTCTCTTACCAAGAGCAACTCATTATAACATAGAATGTAACAGCTTTTAAATGCTCAAAAGCAATATATGGTCATTTTCCTATTTTACAGTAATATGAAAAGAGATAAGATGGTCACAATCATCCAAAAAAATCACAGAGTCATGGAACAAATGAGGTTGAAAGGGGTCTTCGGTGGCCATGAGGTCCAACCTCCCTGCGCGTGCAAGATCACCCAGAGCTGCTTGCCAAGGCCACCAGGAACTGATCAACCTGGAACTGGTTCCAGCATTCAAAAGGTACATTTGCTAAAGCTTGAGGATCAGATGTTTGATTGGCTAGAAATGTTTCAGAGTGTGACCTCTGTGTATACAGAGGTCAGTCAGCAGGTAAAGGAGTAGCACAAGTTTTCAAAGGTCACTAACTATGAACTCCAGAGAATCGAGTTTATAAAACACCTGCGTTTTTCCACTCACAATGAGAGCACAATTTGCAGTACCCAAAAGAGTTGGCTAACCGATTTCCATTTATTTGAAGGAACACTAAATAGTAATTGGGTATCCAGAACTTTGCACATAAAATATAATGCCTGACATCTGTGGGGTATTTTTTACCTTGGCTGGGCATCTGCCTCACAAACCCAACACAATCTCCAAGGATTCCTCTCCTCACATGTTGAGTTTGATCACAAGGAGGGCAGGGTAGGAGTAACCCGAAGTCTGAATGAGGTTTGCATAGAACAGACATGGAAGAATCCTGTGTGATAAAACTAGCACATCCCAGCTCTGGGTACAGGTTTAAAATGCAAAATAGAAAGACTTGGCTTTTGTTTCAACTGTTAGAATCATCACTTCTGCTTGAGAGCAGACTGAAGCCAGGATGGCACCATTTCAGATTACTTTATTATGTTTATGCACAGATGAGAGAAATTCAGGGTGCTAGTGGTAATTCCATGCATCACAAACTACAGAACATGTCTACACTAAACGATTCAGTCCAGCACCAAGACAGTTAAATTGGCTCTGAAAAAGCTAACTCGCTGCTGGATGCAGCCCATTCAAGTAAGCTCATCAGCTAACCCACTGTAGCATGTCTAGTACCCAAGCTCATCTGCTGAGTTAGCTTTATTTGCTCAACTACATTGGCACTGGTAATTTCAATGTCATTTGCTGTATGCAGCTTCTGTTGCCCTCAGTTAGTCTTTGCCAGTTTGTCATCACGGTGTTACAGTTTAGCATACTTCAGCAACACAAGTGGCACGCTGCTGAGAAAGAATACAGTGCACTACATTAATGTACTCATCCAAAAGAAAATGAAATATCCTAACCTGTGCTCTTCAAGTAAAGGGAGACCATATGACCTTTGCTCAGCAAGATCTGGCACTGCTCCTTATGGCATTATTGTGCTGACTTCAAACACCTTCTTCGTGTTCACCATCCCCCAATTTTTGCATTTCCATTTTCACTACCTCCAGTCCTACAGAGAAATGATAAGGATTACAGAGACTGCTGAAGTAGTGAGGCAGAAATAGGGAAGGAAAATAAGGGTTTTCTCTGGCAAAAGGGCTGCAAAGGTGATCAAACAGCTGGAGTGCCTCTCTTGTGAAGAAAAACTCTCCAACATAAGCCTTTTTATGATTCTATGAAAATCAAAGCTGAGAACACCTATTCCAGCCCCAGAAGCTATCGTGCTTTTATTATTTAAAATCTTTTAAGTCCATTGTGTACTCTCTCCTAAGTCACATACTTGACATTTCTCTGAATTACTTTTTCCCCCAAAATACTGTGCCTTTCCAAGCTGCCTTGAGAAGATGTGCGTTTGAGATGGTGAGAGACAAAAAAAAATGAAGAATATTTTTCTTCTCCCTTCTGCCCATAATGTCAAATAGGAATGACACATGATACACACTACTTGTTGTAATGTATAGTTTTGGCTTTGTTTTTTCTCTCTACTACATAAGCCTGAAAAATACACTAAAGATTTTCTTCCACTTCAGCTGATGGTTCTTGTCCCATAGCCCACTGTCTCCAAACTTTTTCCAGTCTCATCCACTGTAGTTAGTCTAACCCACTTGATTGAAAAGATTTACCAAGGCCCAAAAGTAGGAACCCTTTGTTAGTACCTGATAAAGAGCAGACAGCCATGACAAAGAAACTTGGTTCCCCTATTGAATTTGAACACTAAACCAGCAATGCTGAAAAGCTAAGTAAGTATTCTGCTAAGAATGGCTTTGTATTTATCCAACAATTGCATTAACTCCGTGTCATAAAATTGGATGTACTACTGTAATTATACACATACAAAACACTACTTAAAAGTCTGAAATGAATGTGTTCCTTTTTATTCTTCATTGCCTCACCTTTTCAGATTATTTCCTTCTAAAAGCAACATCAAGTATTATGTTCAGACTAAGAAGTGAGGAAGAACACAAAATGCCTCTAAAACCCAGATATCCTAAATATCCCTCATAAAATAGCACTTTCTGATCCCACCAAGCTGAGAGCAACTTAATTCCTGCAATTGCAATTCCAGCCACTGCAAGTCATTCACAGTTCTCCCATGAAAGCATTAAAAGTTAAGACTTAATTAGCATCCCTGATTAAATAGCAATTCATATAGCCATTGTATCTTCCATCTAGGGAGCGCAGCTCTCAGAAGAAGCAACAAAAGGGGGATTGAAACAAAACAAAAACACATCCTCTCCCCAAAATACCCCAAAAATTACATCTGCTGTCCTTTGGGAATCCTGAAGTGATAGAGAAAAAGCAAGTAAGGGCAATACTATGAGGTCAAGCATATACTAAGTTTGGAGAGGACAACCATGGCAGCAGAGTTCACTTCATGTTGCAATAGGAAAGAGCTTGTGTTTTGTGGTGCAGGAAATCCTTCAACTTCTGAATTTCCAGTTCCTGCATATTCTCATTCTGGTATTGGTTCTGTTCAAAAAGCTTCCAGTT
This sequence comes from Excalfactoria chinensis, assembly GCF_039878825.1. Lineage (NCBI taxonomy): Eukaryota > Metazoa > Chordata > Aves > Galliformes > Phasianidae > Excalfactoria > Excalfactoria chinensis. The sequence goes on from NC_092836.1 coordinate 15,007,437, forward strand.
TGCCTCTCCTTCTGTCTGGATCTGGGACAATCTCCAGATGAAGAGGAGCAGTGTCAGAGCACACACAGCAGATAGCAAATGAAAAACAACAACCCATCTCCAGACTACTCACAGACTGGCTGCATTCTCTCTGACTGGAAGGACCACCTCAGCCCTTTGTGAAGCCTGAGAAAACGCTCGCTTTCAGCTGCCATGTCAAGAGGAAACATTATACAGGAAGCAGTGAAAGACACCACCACCAAAAGAGGACTGCAGAAAGGGAAAAACTGTCCTTTAGGTGTTCATGTTCAGTAACAATGAAAGAAGAATGAGATTTTAAAAGCATTGGAAGCACACATGCCAGGGTTACCAGGATGGTTCTTCTACTGTAGTACAGAGCAGAAATTATCAAATCCTGCAGACAAATGACCTTTGGCTTTCAATGATACGTCACAGGATCAAGAGAAGATTTATGAAGGGGTTCCAGGCTACTGTCCTAGCAACCCTAGGGAATCACATTATCATTTTGGAAGCATCTCAGAGAGCAGAGAACTACACTGTATCATTATGTCTTCACTCATCCACAACAGAAACCTTAGATAAGTGAAATAAGCCTGTGATGAGGATAAGCACACTATCATATGATAAGATTCCTGGAACTTATCTTGACAGCCAGAACAATGACAGACAGGATATATGAAAAGAACGAGTCTCTGTATTTACTGTCTGAAATCACATTTGGATGGTGTTTATTTCTTGTGCGCTCTCCAGGGTTTTCCAAGTTCTGTTCCTCTGGCCTTCAGGCAAGCAGAGGTCTACGAAACGTATCAAAATCTGAATGAATATTAAGATTTGAGCATTTCTTACCTTCTGGTAAAAGAAACAAACAAATAAACCTTATTCTTCAGTACACTTTTTGGAAAAAATCTGTCCATTGCAACACAGCCCAACAGTCCATCCATTACACATTACACTCAGTCCTCTGCTGCTTCTAGCATTTCTTGTTCCTGCCTCTTAACTTTTTCAAGCCTTTTTTCTTTATAGAGATCTTAGATACATCCCTCTAAACGGACTTAAAAATAAAATCAAGACTCAAAGTATTTCGTGCTTCATGATGCTCAAAAGCTTCTTTGTCTGTTATTTCTTCTAGCTTAGGCAACATCACAGGTTCTATCCAAGAAAGTGAATAACCGAGACTTTTGCAAGAAAACCTTAACAGTCCCAAACAACACAAAGCTATAAAATATGGAGTACCATTGGGCACGCAAATTAATTTACAGATGAGTCCAAAGCAGTTTCACTTATTTGCAGTGTAATACATGGCTGCTCAGATGAAGAAATAAACTTGGAACAACAGGCTGTACTAATTACCTGTATCCTCCTGTAACCAACGCTTGTCCTTTTCAGACTATTTATCTAAACTGCTTGGCAGCTCAGCTGTCTCTCTCCCTTCTCCTGAGGAATACTATCACATGACATATGGTACGCAGAAACAATTTATATGCCAGGCAAATTATTTCTGCAGCATTATTCCCCATAAAGTGCTCATAGCTGCACATTATGCATCCCATTGAAAAGGTAAGCGTCAGAATTTGTGACTGTTATAGGAGTCTTCCTTGACACTTTTAGAGAAATATATCCAGAATCATGGCAAAGTTTCAGCTTTGGTAATTGCATTCTGTACATCTGTAGTTCTTTTCTAACAGCTGACGAATTCTACCTTATATGTGATTGATGCCATCAAAGAAAATAAAGTTAAAAATCATCTGACACGCATGAGAACTGTTATAAAAATACCACTAAGTAACATAAACAGCTTTCTATCCTTGGGACTCCAGGTCCACTAACTTCAAACAACTTGATACGAAGTACAGCGTGCTAACAAAGGAAAACAATACCTGCATCATTACGAGGTGCTGCCTTCATTGTATGCCAATAGTACTGATCAGTTGCTCAAGCCTGCAGGGTGAGCACTTGTCATAGTGTCAGGTATTGAAAGGCTGGCAATTCGCTGCAAATCTGAGCGCTGGGTGTACAATAGTCATATCAAGTTTTTCTTATTTTCAGATAACAATTTTCTAGGCCGTTTATAGTTGGAAGTGTCACCATTCAAACATGAAACAACACTGCTCTAAGAGCATCGCTTCTACTTCGATTAAAGATAGATGGTAGTGATGGCAAATAAAACACTATTTTTACATCACATCATAAAACACGTAAGATTTACTTTAAACCACTGACATTCAATCACATATTGGAAGTTAAGCTAACACTGAAGAAGTTTAGCATAACTGAATTGGGGTCTTTCAAGACAAGGTTGCTCTGGCCAGTAGGACTGAGGCTCAGGAGGTGAGGTCATCCCTGCTCTGTGTCCCTTAACACAAGCTCTAGACATCAATGTTTCTCAGCCTAATTTCCTTTTCGTTCTTGTCTGTTTGAACAAAGCAAGCAAAAGTTATGTATTTAAGCTGCTAAAAAGCCAAGCGTGGTCCTTTTGGGGAATGCAGAGTTAACCTGGGAAGGATAAACATTCAAAAATACACATAACTGTCCCAAAACCAATACCGACCTATATAATATAATAGGTTTTGTTTACTGAGGCATGAATTTAAGTTCTGATTTAAGTGAATAGGCGCAGAGCCAAAGCTATCAATGGAATTATATCTGCTTATGCTGCTGGGAAGTTCTGCTCTTTGCACAGCAATCAGTGAGTTGTAAAATGAGGACTTAATGTTACTTGCTTGGACTCATTTCAAAAGCAATTGCTGCACCTGTTCGTACCAAAGCACACACACAACAATTTCCCTTATTTTTCCCAGTAACCAGCACAATGAAATCTGGATTTAAATAATAAAGCTTTGATTTACATTCCTTATCATTTTTTTATTCTTTAATAATCACTTGCTTTCCAAAAGGCATCATTTTCCTGAAGTGAAATGCAAAAAATAAAAGATCTGTTTCTGCTTCTTAGACAGTAGCTGATTCCTTGCATCTTCTCTCCAGAAAAACAGAAACCTTTCTGGGTTGGACAGCACTGAATGTGAGCAACACATCCAAACTCCTCTGAAGCATTATGTTCCAGGAGATACCCAGGAAGCAAGGTCTCCCAAAGAATAATGCATAGTAGTTATGCTCAAACAGTCCCAAATGGGTACATAATTAAAATAAGAGTGGCAGAACAAACCAGATTTCCTCGCAGGCAAATGTTAGTTCTTATCTGCATAGCACAGATACAGTCTCCTTTCCTTCTTCAATTCAGCTCTAAACTAATCAAACTAATCTAAGTCAGTTGTAATGGACGTGATCCACATACACTTTCAAACCGTGCAAACTGAAGGCTTAGTTCTATTAAGCAGTGACTACTCTCAGCACTCACTGATGCTGAGATCACATCACATAACTGTGGAGAAAAAGAACAGTTTGAGAAAGTACCACAAAGTTCTTACAGTAAGGACAGAAATATTTATCTCTGCACAGTTAAAAAAAAATTGCTTGCAATGACAAAATTGGAAGAAGCAGAGAAAGTGAACAACCCATGTAACACACATAGAACTCCTTCATTTGTTCAAAGCTTTCTAAAAGTCACTTATATGCAGATATAACCAGTACTCCCAGTGCACATGCACAGACCAGATTGCCTCCACGAGTCCTTCCCAATCTAAATTTTATTTGATTGTGTACCATGAGGTCCCACGTTCCCTGCCACGTCTTTGAAGGTGACACACTGCTTGGAGATAATACAGGAAGAGGGAGGAAACACGAGAGTCAAGGATGGCAGCTTCTCTTGCTTGATCCTTCAGGTGTCCTTGCAGTGTTGCTAAGTAATTTTAACAGGTTTAGATTTACTCAAGGAAGATGTACCTTGCACTATCAAAAGCCTACTCTGCCCTTAAAATCTTTAATATATAAGAAAGGAACAATTACAGTATTGCCATATATTGTTTTAAAAATAAATCTCCCATTCATGACTTTCATGAAGGCAATACGAAAGATGTACATGCCATTAAGAGAGTAAGCAAAAGAGCACCACTGGATTATATTAAACAATGGCTGATTTTTTTTAAATAAAGAAACCAAAAAAAGATAAGCACAGATCTCAGTGGGATTATGGTGTCTATCTTCCTTCTAAAGAAAAATAGTACCATGAATGATTTTCATCTCCTTTGGTTCTGACAGACTAGATTTAATTATGTTTTGGTCTAATGGCTGGCACAGACTAGGAAAAGAAAGATGCAGAGCAGAGTGGGAAAGGGATTATGCCTGCCAATCATATCCACAAATAGCACTACACTTTTTAAGATCTACTGGACCAAATCTTGCAGCCCTCTATTAGCAATTCCCCTTAACTGAGAATGTTCCACACAAGACAGCATTCCATACCTCACATAATTCAGCTGCTGAATACAAACTACCATTTCTAACTCTTGCAGTGATTTTTATTATGCATAACACACTCCAGTGCATACAACAGCTCTTTTTAGGGCTTATCACTGACAGATGACAAATTGTCAACTTTAAGCTACCCTTGAAGATTCCCTGTAAAGATGCCAATCTAAGATTCCACAAGCAAAGGCATGTTCGTGTTCTATTACATGTCAGCAGCTATAAACAACTGCCTGAAGGATGTTCCCCACCACCTCCTCCTGTAAACAAAGCAAGCTCTTTATTTCTGTAGTAGTAGATCTTTCACAAAAACTGTGAACGCTGACTGTTAGACAGCAGTGATAACTCAGGCTCCTGCTAAATAAAGTTCCCTAGAAATAAACCGTGATGTTGTAGACATTTGTTTGCAAGACAGTTCAGACATCCTCAAACACAAATCATTCAGAATATTCCTGTTACGTATTTTTCAGATTCTTCTGCATGTCCAACCACTGATAGAGTTTCACCTCTGATTTTAAAGAAGCTGCCATCATCATTCAAATGAATCGCAGAGCCTTGCTCTAAACTGAATGCAAGTTCTTTTATTTTGCCATTTGAGAAGTGACAAAGATTTGTGGCAGCAACAGTGGTACAATGTAACAGGGACTGAGTTCGTCTTACAAAAAAATAATTAAAACAGGGGAAGCAGCATTCTTTCATAATAGCCACCTTCCCCTAGACAGAGCAATGCTCCTGGTGAAATATGGAACATCCCCCTAGAAAGCCATGGCAGCACAGCTGTTGACTGAGTCAGTATTTTGTGCTCCCCATAACCATGTCTGAATGCACAGAACTCTGACAGTAACTATTCTCAAGTGTACTGAGGTCAGCAGAGTTATAGCTGGGTCCCTGGGCTTTTCCATTAACAACAGTACCAGTCCACAGCTACCCACTGGAGAAGCACTCATTCCTACTGGCTACGAGTAAACCCTCCATCCTGGAGGCAGAAACATCATGAAGAAACACTGCTGGACAACTGACATCTTGTTCAACCAAACACTTCAGAAATACAAACACTTCTCACAAATCCTGCAAATGCCTTCCTGCTTTCCTCTCAATTATTCACTGTAGTTAATGTAGCAAATCAGCAGGTAGACTCACATAACGCTTTGCATAGAAATCAACTCAGCATAACAAGTGATAACATAAGTACAGCAGAATGCATGGTACCCACATAAATCTTATAGTGCCATCCCTGTTGAAGTGCATGAAGGCAACACTGATGAAAAAATACCCGTAGACAGCAATATATTTTGCTCTCATACACAAGATAGGCTGAGACACGAGAGTGTAATGATCTATTGTGTTCTGCAGTACCAAGCAACAACTCCATTTCGTTCTGATATTTGTCTTATGTGTGGTGGGTTGTTATTTTTCTTTTTTTAATTATCCTTTTGTTGTTTGTTTTAATGGCTGCAGCATTCGTCAACTCAGATTTTATTTCTTTTTTATTTTTTTTTCCTGGTTTATGCTTCTAATCCAGAAGCAAGCAAAAAAACAGCAACAAATGTGACATGCTGCACTTTGGGGCAGCTACCTGCTGCTACTCAAAGCTCTCCAGTTTCAAGCTCTTTTCTCAAAGCTAACCTCTTCAAGGAGAGCAGCATCAAACTCCTCACCTGCTGGGAAAGGCTTGATCTGTTACAGCAGACTGCCTTTTTACTATACTGTCAAAGAGTGGGTGACCGAGTGGAACAAAACAGTAGATGAAAGATGAAAAGTGCCCAGTTATATTCCTTGGCTGTTCTTTAAAGCCAAAAGGTCCAAAAAAGGGCAATCGCTCTTGCAGCGGCAAGCAGCAACCATTCCAGCATCAATCTGCATTGTTTCCTCCTGTGCAACCCAAAGGCTCCACAAGCAGCAAGGCAAGCATGGAGTTGGGCCTTGATAGTTTCCATCAGTTTTTCCAAAGAGGACAGCAGAGGGTAGGTAATGTTACACTCATTGGGGCCATTCCTTTGCAGTGTCATTAATTATATGTCTTTCTACCCAGAAGGGAAGTACAACAGATACATCATGCACACCTCTGTCACCCATGGGAATAAAACTGCCCATAAATCTCCTGCACACTTTTTTTTTTGCCATACTGTGTTTTTCAGTGCTACCCACTACCGGTGCAATTTCTGTTTGCATGGAGTGAGTGAGCAGCTAATCTTAACTGCAATATGGCAATGTGATTAATCCCCATCATACGCTGTGTCAAAAATAAGCTGCAATAGCTTTTCAGGGATCCTTAATACAATATGCTTCAGGGCAACATCTTTATTACCTATAAAGAAGGAATATTATTCCCCCCACCTCACCTCTGATATAATGGAAACCACAGTACATCCATAAATGGATTTGTAGCCACAGTACACGTGGCTTTTCACTAGCACATGAGTATTCACATTCTTAGCTGCCATATTTTAGACATCTCACTTTTCTTTAACCACTTGAAGCAAAGCACCATATAAGCAGCTCTGCCCTCGCAATGCATTTCTGTTGCATTTCTTTTTCCCCTGAAGCTTCAAAAATAGCAGTAAAGGCAAACATAATGGTCTCATGAAATGAAACCAATCATACAGGATTCACTCAGACAGCATTTGTCCCTCAGAAAGAAAAAAGCTTTTGTGCTACCCAAAAGACAAGGCAGCAAGTCCTTCTATAAAGGACAAAAGAACAAATGAATGGGGTTGCCTTTCTAATAATGCCAGTGCTGGCACAGATGTGATCTGCAAACAGTTGTGTTACAGAAGGGGGGGGGAGAAAAAAAAGACACTAAAATTGTTGTTGTCTTCCTGGAGTTTTTCAAAGGCCCACCAAGGCCACCCCCAAACCTGCAGTTACCCACTAACAAACCGTTCTGGCTAAGATTTATAAGCTCTTAAATATTAAAAAAGTAGTCATTAAGCAATTTTCATTTAACACTCCCACCTCCCTCAACATGCTTATCTTCATCAACTACCTATTTATTCTTATCCAACCCGCTTCACCACAAAGACTGACAGAATAAAAATGAGCTTCATCACTGTATTTCAAATTTGGAAAAAGTATAGAGCTGTAATAAACAAACACAGTTCCATTCCCTTTTGTAAGAGAAACTACATCAAGACAAACCACAATGTTTCTTGGCCTAATATGCTTTTTGACGCTGCCCTTGAACAATTCTTTTTTATTTATATCAAATCGGATTCCCATTGAGACTACACTGGCAGTATGTCATCAGTCTGTAAATCTGTCAGGTCCCTCGGAGGCCCTTGGCAACTGCTCTTGTAAATGTAGCACCTCCTTGGAAACTCTTCTTGTGTAAAATGAAAATCATCCTCAGAGGAAACTGATACACTTGGAGTAGCTGAATGCAAATGTGGGAAAATTATCTTCCTTAAGCAGCCCCCTGAGCGTAACTGCAAAGCAGAATCAATCTTCTTTTACATCCAGGCATGAAGATGAAATTCTGTCACATGTGTCTATGCCTGATCAGGTATTACTGCTTCCTCTTGAAGGCTTAATGGCTGGTAGCAACCCTCAAAGAGGGAGTTCTGGATGATAAACCCAAGACAGTCTCCATTTGCTTGTATGTGCATAAAGAACAGAACCCTGCCCCTGCTCCTTAGAGGCCCAGACACTGGGGATCAAACTACAGACCAAACTACCTCAATCCTCCTAAGGCACGGGCTTGGCTCGCTTTCCCATTCTTATTCTTTTCTTCAGAACTATTTATTCTTATTCCCTTCTAAATTACTCATGCTGATTATTGGGGCATTCACATATTCAATCCACCAACCAGCTTGCGTGCCAGAGATTTCTGTGTGTTTAGGTGGGATAGGGAAGGGCAGCTGCATTTCTAAACAGACCTGCACCCTTAGAATCCAAGGGCATTAATTTGGTGTAGTTCAAACAAGTCACCTAATATGTTAATGTAATGTTAACATCAACTTAATATACTCAGCAATCAAGATGGCTGCAGTGGGTCCCATCTCTCATGTTTGTAGTGCAGCCTCTCAAACAATGTTTTTACTCAGAAAGGAAAGAAAAAATATACTGAAAAGATATCACACTATAACCTCAGCTCTTGCCTTCATTAAAAGCAACACAGCCTTGAAACTGGGAATTTGTGTAACCAATGCAATAGACTTACAGACACCAACACCATAAGACTGCAAAGAAGAGGAAGGGTATTCACCAGTATTCTTGATGGGCTGCTTCAAAAGCAGCAGTAAGGCAAGGGAGATGATCTTGTCCCTCTGCACTGAGATCTCATACAGAGTAATGCATCAAGATGTGGAGTCCTCAGTACAGGAGAGATGTGGACCTGCTAAAGCACATCCAGAGGAGGGCCACAAAAGTGATTTAAGTGAAGGCAAATACAAACTACCAAAACGCAGGACAGTCTCAGCGTACTGGCAGGCTTCCTGGCCCTGTAGACAGCAATGCAGGTGACAAGGTGTACGCAGCTGCCTGGGGCCTTCTGGTGGCACTCCTAACTCAGGACACTCACCCTGAGTGCCTCATTTCCATGACTTGGTTAACTCCAGTTTAACACCACAGTTTGGACATCAACTTCATGACGAAAAGCCGTCCAAGTACTAAGTATCTGTGACCCTCTTTCCTCACATGGAAGAGTCAACTTTATATTTCAAATTAGCAAAACCTCTCTGGATTTAGTCTAGCTGCTAAGCTTCCCTCACTCGCTGGGTGGAACACAGTGCAAAGCAAAAAATGAAAAAGGAATCCAAGAAATCTTGCAATCAATATGCAGCACAGATCTCTGCACCACAGCAGTTACATTATCTTGTGTGGCACATGCACTGTTCCCATGGCGACCAGCATCCTTCATCCTGCTCCATTATTATGGCTATTTGAAGCTTTCAGAATCTCTGGTGTCCAAGCCATGGCTCAAAGCTACTTTGTGCTAATAAGCCTGAAGAATAGATACAAGAAGAAAAGCAGAAAATACAGCAAAGCCTGTTTTGCTAATCTATAAGCAACATGGAAAGCAAGAAGTGGCATGGGAAATACAATTCAATCAGCTAAGGGGAAGCAACTCTTATATAACCGTATTCATTAAGTGAGGCAAACACAGTGCCAGTTCACTATAGCCTTTTAATTCCAAAAAAAAAAGTCAGCTCAGTAACTCTGCTGATGAAGAATGGCTTTGTAGTAGGTCATCTTACTGTACATGTATTGCAATATTAATTACTTTGCTACCATATATGTGTAGTTAAAATGGTTGCATTTGTAACTACCTGCAGAAAAGTTTAAGAAAATAATTTGACTTCCAATTTTTATGACGTCCAAAAATTAAAGTTCTAAGGAACTATCATCAAAATTTACAGTCTTCCCGTTACAGTCTGTATTTAGTTGATATAAACCCATCCCTGGATACTTTAAGGAAGCTTTTTCAGTCAATAGCAGCACTCCTTCCACCTTTCATTTTTTAAAAGCAGTTGTTACTGGAGTGTGGGGGAATGTATGTAGGCATTTCCACATCAAAGCACTACAGCAACTTCATTATGCTCCGCACAGCTTAATACAAAGTTCCCATTGGTCACCAACCAGGGAATTTCAGGCAGAAGTAAATAACCTAATTTATTAAAGCGACCCTTGACGAATCTTCCATAAGTTGCCAGCAAGAGGTTTTATCCCCCCTGAAATACACATAGGTCCATGCAAACAGAAATGCTTTGAAACTGGAGGGTTTCAGGGCTCTTAAGAAGAAACATTAAAGGCACATCATAAGCATTCTTATGATTGACAGAAACCATCAGGCTACAGAACACAATTTACACAGCTAGATTTGACTTAATTATGCTCACAGCACTCTCAGAAAGGAAGATTTAAGTGTCTTGAACACAACCTGCCCTTAACTAGACCAGCCACCTTTAGTGCCAGGTCTGGGACAACTGGTGCTTTTGAAGGCACACAAGGTCAGAAGCAAGACCAGACTCCAGAATGGCCATCTCAATGAGATGAATGATGCCTGCTGATACTGCTCCAACAACCCCTATCTATTCAGGAAACATCCAAGCTTTGAGATCAGCAAAGCCCAGTTTCACGGAGCCTCTTTCAGCAGAAGGAATAGCAGGTCTCGAGAAGCTCACTGCTGCTAGAAACTCCCCCTGCCCTTGCTGCCATACTCCAGCTTCCAAGCAAACACTGCATCCCAAGCAGAGAAGCACAGGAGAAGCCCAGCAGGTCCTGTTCTTCTGGGCTCAGGAAGAACTGATGTCTTAGCTGCTCCTAAGAAATGTAGTCAAATAATAATTAAAGCATCTGTGTCACTGTCTATCCCTTCCTGCCACATGTAGCATTTACAGAAGGCAACAAAGATGCAGCATGTACAAAAAAAATCACCACTATCAAGGCTCATCATCAGCGCAATAATAGGGATTTTGCTAGTGTGGCTTATGAACTCATCTCCTTAGGCTTTCATTAGCCTTTAAAAACAACGGAAGAGGAAAGAAGAATACTAAACAGTGCCCCCTTGTTGTAACCACAACTGGAGGCCATGTTTATTCCTGTGATATTTGTTTTTAAAACAGCTGCCTCATTTCATCTCAGTTTCACTGAGAAAATAGTCATGCAGTGAGGAAACAGTTGTCGTAGCCTGAAATTAAGAGATGTGTTAAAAAGCAATATCACATAGACAGAGAATAATATTTTCTCTCCAAGCAGCGTATCAATTGTCAGACCGAATCTTCGCTACACTGTGGCCAGGCAAAAAATAGCCCTGACCAACCAACCCCTCCCACACACATACACCAACTCCACAGGAAGCCACTGGCGCAAGAATCAAGCACATCCCTCTGAGCTACAACCCCTTGGAACCCCCAAATGAAGCAATTCCAGGCTTCAGCCCGATGAAGGGGTGCTGACAGGTGCCCTTGATCTTCAAGGGCAAATTGCAATTTACATTTTAGAAGAACGGTAACTGCACAGACTGTGCAAACTTTGCTGCTCCTCTCCAACAACTGCACTGACACGATAAATATGCTGAGAGAACTTCCCTGAGATACACCTACTTGTTATTTATCTTCAGAGGGAGGAACAAACAGTAATTTCTGGCACAAGCAAAATTCAAGATCAGGCAGACAATTTACTGAAGATTTTTTTAGCTTGTATGGAAAGAAACACACTGATCAGTAACCAAAAAGGTACAATGAAAATTTCGAGATGTATTTATTGACTTGGTTTTCCCTTCCTGTTTTATTTTGATCTTGTTGCACAGTTCTGCAAAGTTACAGAATAAACCTCAACATGTGCAGGCACTGCTTGGAAAGCAAATGAATACAGCTGCCCTCAGAAATGCTGATTTTACACTCTGAGCTTTCATTATAGGAGGGCTTGTGTTGGAAGGGACCTCAAAGATCCCCAGTTCCAATTCCCCTGCTCAGGGCAGGGATAATTATTTTAATGTCTAATTAGCGATGTTATAATACAGAAAAATGTTTCACGCAATGATGATTATAGGACAGCACTTCAGACTAAAATCATCATTAATTTTGCTAACAATACATCACAACTCTTTAAATATAGAAATATGAAGATATAAATTATGATCCTCCAACTTAAAAAAACAAATCATTCTTAAGTAACACCTATTTTTGGACAATGTGTTTTCAGAACAATTAATATCTAGATATGCTTAATTTAAAGCCGTCCATATCTAACATATAGTGCTAGCCACCACAACACAAGGCTGATACCTGCTTTTTATTTTATTGCCTTTAGATCTTTACAGGCAACAGCAGCCCATTGGAATTCCTACAGTGTAAGACAAATACAGGACTTCTGAGACACCAAAGCGATTACTCAAAGCAGTGCAGCAATTACAGCTTAAGTCAAAGGACTTGCACCTGTTATGCCCTGTGTATTCCCCATAGCATCTTTCGTAATGAAAAGCACTAATTAACTCAATACAATGCAGAATTACTGTTGAGAAAGTCGCATTTTCTGAATGTTTAAGTCCGATCAGAGAAGCGAAGTGGAAATACCAGAATTTAAATGCAAATGGTTTGCATTTGTTCTTGGAGTAAATCCAAAGCATGACCACCCATGCCAGCATTGTTTCAGCTTCAACACTGCAACTGACAGCAGCATTTAGTACTAGCTTTGCAGATTGTATCAGCTCTGTTGTGGATGTGGTCATCATCTGCACCCACAAGCTTATGTGTTGGTCAAACCTTGGACAATTAAAATAACCTCAAAATACATCCAAGGGAAAAGCCTAAGGGTTTCTTCCTGGAAACTAGCGATTTGTTTACATGTTATACTATGTGTTTTTTCTTCTTCAAATTCCTTCATAACTGAGAACATGGATACAAAGATGCTCTTTTGAAAACAGTTTTATTTCTTTTCATATCAGGGAGCAAATCCTGTTTGCATTCTTGAAACAGCACTTTCTATACAGCTGGCAGAAATCATTCACTGGTAAAGGAGATCCAGGTGTCGATGAATTTGCTCATCAGGACGCCTTTTAAATAAACAGAACAAAACACATTTCAAATATCCAACTGCTGGTTCTGCCCTTAGAGAAGGCTCACAATTAGCCTGAGGAGGTCGTGGATTTTATATGCGCATTATTGTCCTCTAAAACACAAAACAAAGAAGGCAGTAATCCACTTGGTATTTCAGCCCATTCTCACACAGAGCTTATGACAAAAGCAGACATCAGGGCTGAAATACCGGCTATCCTTACACTGACAACCAAAGGACATTCTTCTTGAAGCAGAGGAGCAAGACATTGCACTACAGTCTCTAGGAGTTCTGAAGCACATCAACTGTCGTTTCATCGAGACAGACATCAAACACTTCACCTGTGATCTGAACATAGCTTAGAATAGACAAAAGTCTGAGGACTGAATTTCCTATTGCTTTCTGTGCAATAAAAGACATCGTCGCCTCATCCACTACTTGAAGAGCCACTACAGTGACTGACCTTGTCTTTTATAACGAGATCGGTCACGACAGTGAAAGCGTTCGCTGCCTTTCTCTATTTGGCCTCATCTGTGCTGTCATCGCCTGTTCAAAGAGGTCAGGACTGCAGCATCAACCTTCCAGTATAAGCATTCAGAAAGGCTTTGAGGTGCGCAGTTTTCTGCATTTTATGTAACCAAATATGTCACCGTATTAAAAGCACAACCATGCAAATGTCACAGATGACCATCGAACGTGCAGTTGGAAGGCACAGATATGTCCTCGAGTCCAAATTCATTTTTCGTTTCCAACATTCAATGCAAGCTTGAGTTAAAAGAAATCACAGTAAGGAGAAAAATCTTAAGATAACTTGAAAAGAAATTGTCACCATGGATTCTCTTCAGAGATAATATTTTTTTCCAAATCACTTGTTCATACTTGAGTCATCCCAGCAAGCATCTAAAGCTCATGGAAATTTGTCACTGCAGATAGGACGATGAGCGCAGAATTCTTACAGATTATTTAGAAATCTCCTTTTGGCATCCGTAGCTTGGCTTGCACTTACGCATGATGAACAGAGGCAAAAAATCTCTTCCCCCAACACCTTCCTGCTTCACTTGTTCACGGTCCTCTGTTTAATTAGTACTCCCCCATACTTAGCAGTGCCATCAGTGCTGCGGTACTTCAGCAATAATAGAAGCTTCACATCAGCAATCAATACCTTCAGCAAATACATTAACCGTCAATTTGCTTGCTAAGAAATTAGTGTTTACTTCCGCAGTATGTTTATTGTGACCCACAACGTTCAGGAAACAAATGAGATTAGTGCAGCCTCTGAATATAAGCAGACTCGGTGTTTAACTTCACCCCAAACTGTATGTTCAATAAGACAGACAAGACAATTGTTTTGCCCCTTTTCCACACACATCAAACACCGAGATTCACACAGCCCTATCTAGAATATTTCAAACTCACTGGGTACGAATAAGTCAATTATCACAATACGGCTACTCATCACAAACACAACTGCCTAACACTTAGGCAGACCCAGGCTCACATGAACACACACATGATAAAGACAAACTGCAAAAACCCTGATCAACACCAAATGACATAATTCATACCTTTAACCTCTGAAGACAGAGGGAACATCAGATTCTCACACATTATACATCCTGGATTTAGAACTCCATCACAAGGAGTCTTCTATGACAGCAATGTTTATACTATAACACCTTAAAACAGCCATTTTGCTGATTTCACCTTTGTACCCTCATAAGTGAAATTTATTTTTAGCAACTGAAGGGAAATAACAGCTTATGCTTTCCCACTCCCCCCACCCCATCTAAAGCATCTATCTTCACATACATTCAGTAACTTGATTCTGAGAAGGGTTGAACCTCCACATACCCAATTGAAGTCAATTTGAACAAGCCAAGCACCTGAAATTCAAATTCCTTTAGCACTTGCACATGAACTTCATAACTCCAGGTTTTCTATTGCTGTCCTTCATTTCTAGAGTTCCACATTGAAAGCATAAGCTGCCAAGTTCCTCAGATTTTGAAATGACCAGAATCAGCCACTGTCCCTTTAATGTTCAGTTCAGTCTCCAGAGCAATGTCTTTTTACTAGAGCTCAGTGTGATTCATTGGAATCTGCCAGGCAGGTCAGGAAATCCCCTGGAGCAGAGGAAGAATATTAAAGAGATGGGACATGTATATCAAATCTCATTACTGTTCTCTTATGAGAATCAATCAAGTGAAAGGACGTGGTGATGTCATTATGACATCATTTACTTTGGGATTAGAAATCATAGCTACTTAGCAACCCAAACCGGCCAATACAGGAGGTCTAATGGAAGATGTTATCTTCTGACCCATTTAGTCCAAGATAAATATTTGTCAGTTCTTGTTTGAAGACTTTAGAGGATGGTCAATAACTTACGAATTCCATTGTTTCCAGTACAGAATATGAGATATAATACACTCTCCCTGAATTGATATTTATATTTTTAAATATACATACATACATCCAAGCACATTATTTTCCCCTAAACAGCTGGTAGGGTGCTTCCTGACAGCCATCATCTTCTGCACGAATTGAAGCCTTACAAAAGCACAAAGGAAAAGCTTGTGCTAAGCAGAGTTCGTTATTTTAAGACCCGCTACAGTCTCCACCAGAAATTCAGACCTTTTAGTCCAGGGTACCTAACACCATCACATTAGAAACCATATTTGCTTCTTGTTTCATTAAACTAAGCTAAAACCATCTCGATGAGCCCAGGAATCGCAGTGAGAAGTACAAACCAGAGAGACTCGGAGCGGAGAGAACGGAACGGGTCACGCTACTTCTGGGGCTATTTCTGGGACCTGAAAGGGGTTTGATGCCCGCAATCTATGCCTGACCTCATTTCCTTTAAAGTTCACTCGTCTCTGTTGAAAATACAGTCGAACCGAGTTCTAAAGCAACTGAGCAAAGATAATACGTGCACTGAAATTATAACTAGGTCTTCAAATCCATTTCCAACAAGCCAGAAACACAGTGCCAGACCGGCACTTCGCCTCTGCAAATCCAGGGCTGTGTAACAGACGGAGAGCATGGAAACATTAAATATCAAACGAAAGAAAATCAAACACTCCACCTCCTAGAAATAACTTTTATTAGGATAAGGTCAAGGTCTCCGGTGAAACAAGGGATCCTCATTCTGCGAGCAAAAGCGCTTTAGAGACCCCCCGCGCGCGACACAGACCTCCGCTCTGCCTTTCTGACCGCGGAGGCGGCGTGCACGCGAATACCGAACCGTAACGGTCTCGGCGCGATCGCAAAGGCACGAAGCGCCCGAACGCCGCCAGCGCAGCGGCAACAGGCGGTGGAAAGCAACGCTGCCCGCGGGATCAGCTCCGTGCCTCGCGCCCGCAGCTTCCCGCCCCGCGCTGCGCCTCGTCCGGGCGGCCGCGTCCCCCGGGGCGGCAGCAATAGCAGCAATAGCAGCAGCCCGTCCGCCTGCCCGCAGCCCCCTCCTGCTTGCAACCTGCGCGGGGCTTCGCTGCATCCCACCGCCTCGCCTCGCGTGCGGCCGCGGACCGCGCGCGAGGACGGGTGGAAGTTCGCACGCAGCGCGCACACCCTACCTGCCGCGGAGGCGGAGGAAGAAGATGAGAGTGAGCTGCTGCCGCCGCCGCTAACGCCGCCAATCGGCCCGAGCCACCGGCGCTGCCCACCCCGAGCGATAGTAATGTTCATTTAAAGCTCGGCGCCCGCCGCTCCGCCGCGCCCTCCCCGCGCAGCAGCGGGGCCGACCGCGCACCGCCCCTTCCCGCCCCCAGCCCGCCCCTGAGCGCGGCGATGTGGGGTCGGTGGCTGCGTCCCCTCACGGAGCGGGGGCGGCACCTCCGAGCAGGAGCTGCCAGGTGAGGCCGGAGGGTCGGGCGGTCCCGTCCTGAGTTAGCAAAAGTTGAAGTTAGGAACCTCAGCCTGGGGGAAACGCTTAACAAACGAACTGCCGTCTGCCCCGTGTGCCAGTGCTTTCTGCCTGGGAGGTTGTTTTCAACAGGGCTTAGACCTGTTTTGAAAGTGCTGAAACAGCCGTTTCCAAAGTTCTTCACAAACCTCACATCATATGAAAATACGTGGTCTGGATCCACGCCCTGGAGGAAGCAAAGCTGAAAGCATCCTTTTCAGCCTGAAGTTTTCTCTCTGTGGAGCTCCCAGTCAGGAGCCCTCAGCCCTCTCGATGTCACCACAGCACAGAGGAGCAACGTTATCTCATCCCAGGGCCCTCAGAGCGGATGCCCTCCCATGTTACAGTGCTTCTCCACAGCACAGGGAGCCACTCGGGGTTAGCAACTAGGACTGAAAAGATTGGTGGTAGCCTGAAGCGAGCAAGCAGAGGTGACAGCCGGTCTGACTGAACTGAAAGAATGGCTTCCAGAGCGTCCTACAGCTGGGTTTTCTGTCTGCGGGATGGAAGTGCCCATTTCTGCTACAGTCAATCCCATGTCCACTCTTCTATAGATGACTGTGTTATAAGACAGCCTCTACAGTTCAGAAGGCAAGGTAACACTCACTACCTCTGCTAACACCTGTTGGCTAATGTTACACATGGTAACAAAGACAGCACTACACCTTGTACTGTTGTACACTTGTCACAGCAGGAAGATCTGGCCCCCATAACGCTATAACATGATGAAAAGTATAGCGATAACAACAGGGCGGTATGGTCTTTGGCTGCAACATATGAGGACAAGCCCAAATACAGCAACCATAAACGCAGAAATAAAAGTACTACTTACCTTTGGAAAGCCTCAGGCAAACAGGTTTCTCCAGAAGGACCCCTTTGCCACAACTGCCAACCCTTAAATGAGGTCTGAGAACGGATGGATCCTGGCTCCACCCCTTTCAGTCACTCAGGTACACTGCATGCACCTGAGCTCCGCTGGCTGGCCCTGCCTTCCCACCATGTGTTCCATCACACCATGTGCAGCCTGTAAAAGGTAATAGCTAAGGATATTCTAGCTGTCTAATTTATACAGTAACAAGGAATAACTACTGCTCTGGCATTTCTACTACTACTTTAGGGTTATATATTTCTAATTAGCACTTAATTAGCTCTTGTCTTCATCACAGTCCCATTGTCCTTGTATTTAGACTAAGTATTGGTTCCAATTCACCAGGTTTTTTTAAAATATAGGATATATTCAGTTGTTGAGACAAAGAGCGTTACCCAGAATAATACTGTCTGACTATTCAGTTCACCTGAGAGTGGTTCTTCAAGAGGAGAGCTACCTTTCTCTGGGCACAGATGTGCCCTAACTGCTGAAGGGTACAGAAGAGACTACAGCCCACTCCACTGGCATTGTCTGGCATGGTTATCTTCTATGTTGCATCCATGTGGCTGACTAGGCTTCCTCTGCACTGGTTACAATGCACTGGGATTTAAACATCTTTTGCCTGCAGGGCAATTTTATTATTATTATTATTATTATTATTTTGTAAGGTCAAACTGCCATCTGAAAAGTAGCAACATAAACTGGTCATTTGCAGCTACCAAGTAGAAGACCAAGTAGTATGGAAAAATTTCTATTATAAATTCCATTAACAGCCAACATTGTGCAGAGCAAACTCTAGCCCAACAGTTTCCAAACTGTGGCTCATGAACTGGTCACTGCGTGTGATCTGCATTTGACTCCTTCTTGAGTCTTGCCATTTTTCATTGCATGTAACATGTTCTGATGTGGAGGTGCTGTGCTCACTCTTGAAGAGGCCACACTGAAGAGGTTAAAGAGGGGTCACCCTCATTTGAACTCAGCTGCATGAGTATGATTATGCACAATGCCTGGCCAATGTTTTATCAAGAGGTCCTGGAGCCTTTGGAGTAAAATGTGCTATTATGATTTGCTAGTCATTATCTGTTCATTAAAACCAGCAGGAATGTGTGACTACTAAAACTACAGAAATCCAGCTTTTCATGGGGTCCAACTGCATACAAAAATTTATATCATTTCAACTAAATTTGCTTCAATTTGGAAATATTTAGCTGTTTCAATTTAATTTGTGCTCCTTATGCCTTATTGAAGAATGAACCGGTGAAGTTGTGAAAATACAAACATCTTTCGTATGTTGTTCAGAAAGTTGCTGTCTAAACTGTAATGCAATTCTGGCCTTACAAATGAATGGTCACTGCTTGAATGATCCTCAAGCACAAATCACAAGACCGATCAGTTTCACTCAGCTGTTAAGATGACAGGAAGGCACACAGAAACCTGGATATAACATTGGAAAAGACAGCTGTTTCAAAATATCTCATTGGTAAAAATTCCCCAGGTAGTGCTATGGAGTTTGCTGTCTTGAAGTCTCTATATCAACAGCAACCTCAGTGTTGTGAGTGTTGGCTTTGAAGAATCAAAGAGAGCTTCTGCAAGTGCAGACAGTTCAGGGCCTCATCCAAAGTACCCAGAACTCAGTGTGAAAAACTTTCTCATTGACTTTGATGATGGTGTTTGGAGCAGGTCCCTGACAATAATTACACTGGAGCTTAGCCATGGTGACTGCTATTAGAGCTAGGACTGATGAAGATAAATAATCTAATGATTATTATAGCACTTATTTTTTGCATTTCTATAGCATTAAAATGCATTCATAATGTTTCATTATATTTTTACATCTCAAAGAATGAAAGTTGGCTTGAATTGTGTTTTAAAAAATAGCTTGCATCTGTCTTGGCTCTGAAGAACAGTTATTGGACTTTGATAACATCTGGAAAGGAAAGAAAACTACTGCATACAAGGGCAGATGCTAAGTATAGCAGAGACAAAAAGATTTTACTCCCTCATCACAGCATTTAAATAAAGGAAAAAAGAGACTATAGAAGCTTTGTATGGATGAGGAAGTACCAAAAGCCATCAGGGACAATAGGTGGCATCAGGGAAGATGGTGGCAATGCCAACATTTCCTGTCATCCAAAAGAGTTCTCAAAATGTCTTTCCTCCTTCAAAACAGCACACTGCAAGCCATCAGAGATGCTAGCATTAAGCCTGATCTTCATAGTTTACTGATATCAGCTAAAGAGACTCACACAAAACCGTGTGTTATCTCATATAGCCTTGCTACACAGTGATACTTCTCATTTCTCCTGTGCTGCTATGCTGCAGCAGCACAAATCCCTATGAGAGATGCTAGTTTGCAGTCTGTATGGGCGAAGTACAATGTGTACTCACTTCCATACGCTATGAGAAGAAACAGTTCTTCATGGGGCCTTTTCACCTCTAACCTGCTAATTAAATTATCAGAGAAGAGCAAAAAGTAACTAGTGAAACCTTAGCACTGGAACAGGCTTGTGGAGTGTCCTTTTCTGGAGACAGGCAAAACACCTGGATGCTTTCCTGTGCTACCTGTTCTAGGGAACCTGGTTTAGCAGCTGGGTTGAACGAGGTGATCTCCTGAGGTCACTTCTGACCTCTGTGACTGTGATTCTGTGAGAACACATTGTTTGAAATACATGGTTATCTTACTGCAGAGCACCTGTGTAAGGAAGTTGGCTCGTGCGTACCATTCTAGGCTACTGTAATTATTTTTCTCCTTTTAAAAGTATCTTTAAGAATTGATTGCTTAGATTTTAAGAATTTGAGAAATCCAGAGGGCTTCATACTCAGTGATTGTTGCGCTCTTGGGGGCTGCTAGATCTGGTTTGTGGGAAATGTGCTTAGAAATGCACTAAGTCAATCGAGTGAGTTCTTTCATACTGCTTAATTGAATCTCATCAGCATGTTTCTCCTGTTTGCGCAACTGTGTTCTTGCTGTGTTGAGGCAGTGTGAGTTGCTGAGTAGAATCTTAAGCTTAGTTTATAATGCGGTTTGAAAGAGGTTTGTTTTCTCACTCGTACAAGGTGGAATCAAACCCTGAAAAGCTGACTGTGTAAGCATAATATCCATCTTCCACGTGGTTTTGAACAGGTTTAGAAATACACAAGTAGCGTCACTGCATTTCTACTCTGTGAGGAAATACGTACTTTTCAATTAGATAGAATTGCTTACACATCATACGCTTCTACCTATAGTATTCATTCACAGTGTTCTTTGAAGATAAAGGTAATATTTTCCCAATACATCATCTGAAGTGAGTTCTGTTATACACCAAAACCAAACATCCATCTGCAAAGACAGATGGATTGCTTTAAGGTAATACTGTCTGTCCTGATCTCTACCTTAACGTAATCACTCTCATCAGGAAGTTGTAAAAGAAACTTTGAAAAGGATTGACAGCTTTCATCATTGCAAGGACAATCTATCTATTTATTTATTTTTCTCCCACCAAATATCTCATTTACTGTGTGGTATAATCTTGTTAAGGTGAAAGACTTGTTAATATCCAAAGTAATACTAGACGTGCATATGAGCAGTAAAAACATTCAGTTACAAAACTAAAAATACAAGTATATATATTTTCAAAGAGATTAAGAGCAGTTGGTGATTTAGATCTGGCTGTAACTTTGAATTATCCAGACAAAATCTTCCGTACTGAAAGTTCAGATATCTCCTTCTGATAAATGAGTACACTATTTCCTGAGCTGGGATGCTCTTATCCATGTGTTGGGCATAATATCAGTTCAAAAAATACATTAAAATTATAACAGTAATTTTATTATGCAGAGCTATTTACTGGGCTTAACATCAAAGTGTACCATCATTTTGCATTTTCTCCTGACACTTTCACTATACTCAGTTGTATGTTTGTAATGTCAGCTCAGCATACTTAGGCAAATTAATTCCAGCTTCAATATTGTAATGCTTTGGTTTTTTTTTTCATTCCCTCTAATGTGCTTTCTCCACTAGTAAGATGTTCAAATAACTTTTAAAGCCACCTGAAGAACCTGAATTCTCAAAAGCCACCTGCTTCAGTGAAACTGTGCTTTACAGCTTGAAAACGTGTCCCTTTAAATTACCAAGGAGGTTTTGCTTTCACTTCAAAACTGATTCGGCTCTTTCCTCAGCCTTCATACCAGGTTCAACACACATTAAATGGCAATGGGGACCAGTTCCCTTGGAGCAATACTATCCTGAGGCTACCACAGTGCTGGGAACTGTGCTGTGGGAGGTGCTATAGTTCAGATAAAGCAGAACTTAAGAGTTTGGCTGTTGTGGCTCAAGTATTCTTTGTTGTTCCTTCCACAAGAGCAAGACAGAACATTAGGCCCCAGTGTTCTGGCCATATTCCAACCTGCTCAATTACATTCTTCCTGCCCGATGTTTCCCCTGCAGCTGTAATTGCTCATCATTTCTACACAAAAGGAGTTGTGTGTTGTTGCTCTAGCTGTTGAAAATTGCCTTGCTCATTCCCCAGAGTGGGCAACTGTAATGGTGAGAGGAAGATAATCCGACTTTACCGTGAATCTGAGTTGTAGAACCATGCTAGGCTCTTGCAAGATGGAGAATGGCAGAAATGTGTAGAGACATAAGTAAATATCCAATTTGGGCTTGTTCAGCCTGGTGAAGAGAAAGCCCTGGTAAGACCTCACTGTTGCCTTCCAGTACTTCAGGGGAACCTACAAACAGGAGGAAGATCTATTTTTTACATGATCTGATAGTGACAGGACAAGGGGAAATGGAATCAAACTAAAAGAGGGGAGATCTGGATTGGACGTCAGGAAGAAATTTTATGCTCAGAGGGTGGTGAGGTGCTGGAACAGATTGCCCAGAAAAGTTGTGGATGCCCCATCTTTGCAGGCATTCAAATGCGTGGTTGGATGGTGCCCTGGGCATCCTGGTGAGTGGCAGAGGTGGGTCCAGAGCAGGGTTGTTGCAACTTCATGGTCCCACCAACCTAAGCCATTCTGTGATTCTATTATATTTTTCCTCCCATGTGTTTGATCTCTGTATACGAAGTCACAATAATTAGGGCTACAGAAAGCACAACAGAAGGAAGAGCAGATAGTGCCACTTCATGCAGCTTAGGAGAACAGTTGTCCAGTTAACACGAATTTGAATCTGAGATTTGATTTATGTGAGAAAAGTCCACAAGGGAGGAAGAGAACTTCAGCAGCTGGAAATATATTTTGATTGCATTCTGATTAATTTCCTGGAGAGAGGGCAATACACTGTCATTTTGCAAAAATGTACTCAAATTTATTTTGTCCTCTTATGAAGCTTTTAAAGCCGTATCTTTGCAAAGATACAGAAGTCCTCCATAATGAGTTTTGAGATTCAATTTATATTGCAACCAAACTCCAGATAAGACATTTGTAGCCCATTGTTCACTTCAGTGCAAGGAATCATTTGGACACCAATAAAACCTTAAGTTTCACTAAATAAACTCTTTGATGAAAGATATCATAGGCTTTTAACTAAGGTTGCTGAATGCCCTTCCCTATGGAAACCTGTCCTGCAGCTAGGTACACCCATGACCAGTATCTGTGGTAAGGAACGACACTAAGTTAGTGAAGTCACATTTTGGCCAAGGTCACCACAAATTTCCTGCTCTGTCTGTTGACACTAAGAAGTGTACTTTCAGTTTTGACACTCTGCTTAGCATCCTTTACTTTGCCATCATATCGATCAACTACCTTTAGATAAGAAATTTGGAACTGGAGATATTTAATTCTATTTCTTCTTCAGAGATACTTAATTCCATTTCCCCTTCTCTGACCTCAGCAGCTGCACACACAAATGCACTCGTACATGGAAGCGTGATGGGAAAACAAATGTGGTAAGATGGTAGTTTCAAAGAAACATCATCAAGGTTGATAGTGTTTTTACTGAATGTCAGAAGCTTGTGAATTCCTCCCCAGGTACCTTGGCACTTGGAGATATGAAATAAATAAGCTGACAGGTAAGAAATGTTTTAAGCAAAGTAAATGGTTGGAACATTAGACTGCAAGAATAGTACCAGATAAAAAAAGAAAACAGAAAAGAGAAAAAAAGAAAAGATAGACTCAGTGTGACCTATCTGAGGGTTGTAAGTAAAAGCAAGGGAACTTCAAAGTACTTAGAATTACTGTAGTAAGAAAATATCGTGGAGGAGGAGGAGGAGACAAGACATAATAACATATTATATGGTACTGACAGTCACTGTCATTTCAAACAATAGCAATCATAAGCTTTCTATCTGAAGATGTTTTAAAAAAGCACGGGTCATGTCTGTATTTGTGGTACTTTCTGTATAACACTTGTAAAGAAGCTTTCCTGACAATTGCACTTTAACAGTGTTCCTCAAGCAGAGCATGCAACCAAGAGTATGCAATCACTTGCCTGTTCATGAGGATGGTATCCTTCTAATAGCACTGATATGGAAATGATGCTTTTTGTACAGGTGCTTCAGCAGTACATGGATTCCCCTGAGACCATTCTCTAGTTAGCATGTCCTGGAAAAAAGATAGAGCCAAGCAATTAGATAACAGGTTAGAGAAATTAATGCAGTGTCTTTTGAGTCTTTTGCAGAACTGGTGATGATTTAGGTATGATAAGATACATGAGATGTGATTAAAATAAATGCTTTTCCATTCAAATATAAATACTGAAATCAAAACTTTAATTTTTCAGAGCTTTCAGAGAAAAGCAGTAGGCCATCTACTATTCACATATCTACCTTGTAAGTGTTGACTGGACTACAACACAAAGACAAGAAAGCTAGTCATGCTTTACTCATTGCATTTTGTACAATCAAGTGTCCAAAAGACAATCTGTCATTCGAAATTCACTACAAAATCCCATTTTAAATTTAAATCACTGAGCTATTAGTGCTCAGTGATATGGGCTGAGCTTCTTTAGAAAAGGAGACAGACCATGATTTATTTCAGGCAGGGGAAGTTCACGGACAGTTTACCTTCAAAAGAACTAATTTCCTAGGATCTAGACTGACAACTCAAAAGTAGTTGGCTTTGCTTTTCTCCAGTCACACAAAATTGAGGGTACTGAGCATGTATCTGTATGGCTGCTCTTAGTTTATGTTCTAAGAGAAACTGAAAGATACGTGATGAATCACAGCAGGTAGTAAAATGGAGAATTAGTCAAAATCACACCCAGTGAGATGTTCGTAGCAATCTTTTATTTTTATTTTTTATATATATTTTTTAAAATTAGAACAATTTCCTGATTAACTTAATAGGATTGCTTGTTGATATATTACAAGGAATGAAAACAGTTCTAAACTCTAGGGAATGAGGTGTCATTAAACATAAAAATAATGCAAATTTACTAACAAAACTTCAGTAGTAAACCCATCTCCCAGCCAACAGGTAACTTAGCAACAAGTTTGGCCTTTATAGGAGAAGGTAATAGTTGAAACAGTTTGAGTTCTGCACTCTGAAAAGAAGGTGGAGTTTCCCACGATGTATCAGACATAGGTGATAGGTGTTCACTAGAGAGAGAAGAAAGCTACTTCAATGTTGTTCTTGTGGATTGCTTTATACTATGGGTTGCAGTGTGCAGGATGAGAGCCATAGCCCTCTGCTTGAGAAGCTTGGTAGAATTTGGCTTACAGAGAGAAGAAAGTGACTGGGCTAGTCAGTTTTTCCTCTGAGGAAAGCCTCTGAGGTGAGGCTGTTTTATGATTTGTGGCTGGCTGTTTGGGAGGGTTACAAGACTCCTATCAACTCTGGCATTCCTTCCATCTCATTTTGTTATGGAGAGTTGAATGGGATGACGGCAAGAAGAGAGATGAATCATCTCGCTCACTGTATACTCAGACCAGGTGGTTAGGAGAGGGAGGGATACAATGATTTATTCCATGTAACAGGTATTTGCACTTAGCTGGGGGTCTCTGATGCTTCTGAGCAAGGATGATCCTCACAGCAGGCTCTAGATAGTATAGAGAAAGTATAGTAACTTGAAGGAGTTTGGCTGAAGGGCAGCATATTTCCATTAAAACTCTTTTGGCTCTTTTGTTGATAAATTAAACATTACCAGTTGACTTTTGTAATGCTGTGTCTTACCTATGTCTTTTGCCTATGACTGCCATAGAATCTCAGACTCTGTGCTGTGTCTTTGCTGTATCTGTTTCTACTTCTCTTTCAGATCAATTTCCAGCCTATTGAAGTTTATTCTAAATGAAAGCTATCATCACATTTTACCAATGTTTATGTGTTATTTTGGAACGCTGATAATTTTTGCTAAATTTAATTGTTATACAGCATATGAAAGGCTGTGTCTGCTGAAGAAGACAGTTTGAAATAAACACCCCTTGAATGATGTTTTGATGAAAGAAGTACTAACACTGTGCAAGTGTCATTTTTGTACAGAAATATCCCTTTATTACTGTTTGTTGTAGCAGAAGAGGCCTAAACACATGAATAAGGCAAAGCATGCTGGGAGACAATATCTTTTATTAGACCAGATGATGTGTCTGGAAAGGAGTCAAAGACTACTTCTGATTCAGACCTGAAGCAGAAGCTGCATGGCCCCAAACCTGACTTGTTTACTAGTAATAGCATCTGGTATAATAAAATTTACTGCCTTTTCCTCTAAATGTTGCCTAGATTTTTATTTTGCAATTTGCAACGACTTGCTGCTTTGAATTCTTACTATTTCTTGAGTTCAAGGTAATAGACATTTTTCAAAAGCCAAATTCAAAATCTGAATATTTAGTTCCACTTACAAATATAGCCACTGAAGTCTCAGTGTCTTTCAGAACTTAAAATCCAAGTCCTCCTTTCACCTCATTACCTGATGTTTTAGTAGGAGAATCTCTAATAACACCTTAGATAAATCTTCACTGGCACTGGGTCTGGTAAAGAATCCTAACGGTCTAGCTTGTAGCTAACACTATTAGCTCTGTTAAAAGTGCTGACTTCATCGTCATGCAGATGTTATGACTCTCATTCACCTAGAAGATAAATTCTTATTCCAGGTGATCAGAGCAGCCACGGAGGAGTTCTAGGAACAGTAAAGTGGACAGTAAGACCTTTGAACATACTAACCCAAGTTTACCTGTTGTTACTGATAGTTGTTCCACAATCAGTAGTGTAACAGAAAGTCAGTCAGACCCTTTGAAACAGAGAATGACGATGGAAGGATGTTGGAGGAGCTTTAAAGAAAAACAACTCAAAACCAAAAACAAGCAAAAAAAAAAAAAAAAAAACCCTCTTAGGCCTGTTTAATTTGGCAACGCTTTCTTAAACTTACCACTTACTGAGAGAGTTTGCTGACACGTTATTGTATAACGAACTTGTAACGCAGTGGTGGGATGCTGCGTTTGAAACGATGAGATGCTGCATGGTAATGAAAGGATGCTTATGCCATGGTAGGGGACTTGTTTATGTAATGGTGAGAAGACAGAGACACTATTTGCTTAATAGTAGGGTGCTGCTTGTATACTGATATAACTGTTTTGACAATGGAAGAGAATGCAGAGTGCTGGCAAGATTTAAGAAACCCCAGCTGCCAAATGACTTTGTTTTTATTCTCATTCTTTTTACTGAGGCATGGAGTGAGAAGGTCTAACCTTTTGTTCCTGTTGCATTTTTTACATTTTATGTTGTTTTGTATGATGTTTAACAAACTGCTGGCATCTGGAGTCACAGCAGTCCTTGGCCCTGAAGCATTGTTTCCATTACAGCTTAGGCCCCCTTCTTTGCCTTTTTATTTAAACAACACCCTAATTCTGCATCCGTCTGTGCAATAGCTTCATCTCATGAAACTACAATCACCGTGTCCTACCCAGTTATCTAGTCATTTAATTTATTTTGCCATATGCATAATGCTTTGAAAAGATGTTTATGATAATATCTTACTGTTTTCCATTGGTTTCTGCTTTTTCAAAGACTGATTCAGCAATGACTTCAACATATATTGAATCATAGAAGAATTTGAGTTGGAAGGAATCTCTGTGCGCTCCTGCAGATCAGAGATACAAAGTCCAGAAAAAACTGCTTTCCATGCATAAATCAAAACTCTTCCTCAGTTTCCTCCAGAGCCCTCAGAATGATTCAAAGAGGAAAGTGAGTAAAGCAGTTTTGTTAATTGAAAGAATGTGTGGTTCATATTATTTGGATTGTTTTCCTCTTTCCTGGGGTGATGTAGCACCCAGAAAGACCTAGCCATTAGTATGAAGGGACTGAATTTGTCCTCCCATTAGTTCCTTTGGAAGCTGTAAGTTCCTGTGCCCTTGTCATTGGCATAAATTGATTCATAACTTCTTTATTCACTGCAGAAAGAGCTAGAGTCAGATTTTAATAATCAATTCAGTGTTTTGATGCCCTTTTTTCAGATCTGCTAGGGTTTTAAGTATAGAATTTCACACTCAGATTGGTACTGACAGAAATTAAACAATAAATTCAGTTGAAAATACATTTTTTTTTCCAGTGAAGAAAATACTGTAATCTTGATCTATTTTTATGTCTATTGGTTCTGATCTGCTCACACTACAATATCTGCCAGACATACTTACTCTCACATCAAATCAGTTGCATGTGTAGAAACAGAATCCAACCAACTAAAAAAAAAAACACCCAAAGAAAATCAAGCTGGAACAGGGGTCATGAATAACAACAGCAACAACTGCAAAGCAAAATTTTCTCTAATTGTGTCATTATCATTTGTAAGTATTATGAAATTACACCTTATAGCGATCATCTTTGGTTGGATGTAGGATTTTTACTGTTTTGTTTTTCTTTTTTTGAGCTGATGAATTATGAGTATTTTTTTGTGAAATAATGACAGATGGCAAACAAATGAGGGATAAACTAACCTGCTCAATATTATGACATGAAATTTAGCATTTAAATTCCCATCTGGAATGCCTCTACACTCAAATAGTCTTCTGGGGTTTGGGTGTGGATTTACTTGAAGTGCTGCACATTTCTGAGTCTGTAATGTAATTTCAAGTCCCAGGCAATATGCTGAGGCACACGTGATTGCTCAACTGATACCAAAACCTTAGGGACCACAGAAGGTAGCAATTACATACTCTCATAGGGTGCTCAATGCCTGGGGGCTTTAGACAGTATTATTGCAGAAACCAGCACAGTACACTGCTTAATAGCCATTTCCTGAAAACTATCAGCACTGATATTGTTATCATATACCAATTTCTGCTCTCCCTGAAATTTTATGACTTCCTACTCCCTTTTCCTTTACTGTGAGCAATTTAGATACAGTTTATAATAACACAAATCCTGGCTACTCTTCCAATCAATCCATTATCTTCCAAGCTAATCTAATCAATATGTATATTGACATATATTAACTTACAAACTCACACAGATTTTCAGGGACAATTTTTTTTTTAAGATATTAAACCAGTTTCAAAAATGCATTTCAAAACCCATTTAACCATGATTATCCCATTATCAGCTAGAATTACATAGATACGCAAATGATAGTCAGATTTTTGTTGCAGCAGTACCTTATTTTATGCATATATTTTAATAATACTTGTAAATTCTTGAAGGTGTTTGTGGCTTTCACCCTCTCCTTAGTGCTTCTGTGACATTACTCATGACAGTATTTTCACCATACTCAAAGACAAAGGAAAGATAAAGAAATATACAAAGAAAGACCAGACTTCTAACCCCTTACACAATTGTCACTGAAAAGAGACAATCATTTCTTTCTTAATATTCTTAACATCAGATCCTGGTTCCAATGTCTGTTTTTTACTAGGTTAAGGCTGACTCAAATTATTCTGTTTATCTTTTGATCTTAGTTTATCTTTCCTCCTCCCACCACCCCCAGTCTTCCTAACTCCTCTCCCTTAGTTGCAGTTTCCCACACAGCAGCTGGTGTAAAACACAGCTGTATTGTCTTTAATGACGACAGAGAATTCCCTAGGGCCAACTCTTTCCCACATTGACTATTAAGGCAAACACTTGTCTTTAGGTTTCCTATTATTTATCTACAAATCAGATGTATAAACAAATGAAATATACTATTTCTGTCTGTGGAAGACATTCTTACTAAAGAATAAAATTAGGGTGGTAGAGATGCTATACTTGGGAACTAAGGGAGGACTTCTTCATATTCTAGAGACCAAACACCTGAGGAATATAATTGTATGAAGAGTTATGGTTATGTGTTGCATGTGAGGCTAATTATCAGTGGCAGCTCTCAGTTCTGCTAGCATTCTGCCATCAATCAGTGGAGAGGCTTGGACAAACCAATGAATGTGACCACATCTGGAATATTGTGTCAACTTCAAGGACAGGGAACTGCCTGAGAGAGTCCAGCGCAGAGCCTCAAAAATGTTTAAGGGAGTGGAGCATCTCCCCTATCCCCTGTGAGGAAAGGCCAAGGGATCTGAGTCTCTTTAGACTGAAAAGAAGAAACTGAGGGGAGACCTCAAAAATGCTTATAAATATGTAAAGGGTGAGAGTCAGCAGGATGGGGAAGGCTCTTCTCAGTGACTGTGATGGGGACGAGGGACAATGAGTGCAAGCTGGAGCATAGGAGGTTCCACATAAATATGAGTAAAAACTTCACAGAGAGGGTAACACTGGAACAGACTGCCCAGAGAGGTTGTGGGGTCTCATCTGGAGACATTCAAAACCTCCAGTATGCATTCCTGTGTGACCTAGTCGAGGTGTTCTGTTCCAGAGGGAGGATTGGACTCAATGATCTTTTGATGTTTCTTCGAATCCCTGACACTGTGATTCTGTGACTCAGTTTTCAGAGCTGTGAAATAGCGATTTTATACCTGTTCACCTTCCTCACAACGAATTACAGGGAATTCCTCACTTTCCAAAAGTGCTTTAAGATTTAAGATATCCTACAAAGTAGGAATTATTGTAGATAGGAATTAATACAATTATCACTTTCTGGAGTAAACTCCACTAAGTTACTACACTACTGCAAAACAACCTGCCATATGTCCTGTCCCAGCTGTTTCTGAGACAAGCCTCTGCCATACATTTTTCCAGAGCTCCTATGAAGAGTGACTCTGAGTCAGTTTATTGCTATGTTCAACAGCTCTCTTGAAACCACTCTAGCACACTGCATAATGCCTGCTGAGTTTTGAGAGCCCTTGTTTATTCCCATGAGATAACTGTGATTTTTATATCTACTTCAAGAACCCAATTTGTGAATATCAAAGCCATGCTAACTACCGTGATTTAGATTCTCTCCCAGTTAAATCCTCTGACTTCAAGGAAACTGTGTCAAGTTACAAATGATAAGCTCTATGCCCCATTAAATCAGAAACTTTCTGAGAAATTGTTCCATAAAGGTGAACATCTCTGTAAGCAGAAAGTGGTTAAAAGGCTCATGTACAACTATACTTAGACACAAGCCCTGAAATCTTTTTTTGCATAGATTTTAGGCGAGTCACTCAAGGGAAGTAGTGCTTCCTGTAATCCTTGTATTCCCAGTTCAGTCATAAGTACCCTCTAAGAACAAGAGGAGAATATCATTGACCTCCTGGTTTAAGAACCATCTATAATTTTTGATTTGTTACTTGCACTAGTAAGTCATAGTAATTCTGACAGGTATACAGCAACAAAAAGCTAGCTTTTAAATCTGCCTCCTGCTATTCTCCTTGGTTGCTCCTTGCTTACATTAAGAAAATGCACATTTATTCTCTCAGCTTATTTCCATACCCATCTGTGATTTTATTTGTGTATCATCCTCCTTTCCAGTTGTCTCTTTTTCCAAGGGGTTTGTCCTTACACAGAAGCCAAACCACATTTTCCATAACCCTTGTCATGTCATTTTAGTTGTTGATTATGTTAAATGGCATGAGATTTATCAGGATTTATGTGAACAAGACAGCTTCTCTTAAAGACAATCCATAGCTCAAGCTAGAGATGTACACATGGCAAGAATCAGATTAAGCCTCAGAACCCAAGTGTCTTGAGGGGCAAAAGCAAGAAAGTAAGAATTTGAAGAGCTTTTTTCTAACAGCATCCCTCATTTTCCCATTAGAAGCCAACTAAACTGGATCTCGAGTTTGAGTGAATTAGAGTACATCTGTAATCCTGTTAACAGTGAGATCAGGGAAGCCCCACTGTGCACTTCCACAGACTGCTCCACAGTCATCATTGGACTCAAGTCATTCTCTCTGCAGTTTCAGTCTTCACAGCATATGACAACAAGAATGACAAAGGCTACACCAAATGACCTCCATGACCCTGAGTTTTTTGGCATCATTTGGAAGCAATCACATTAAAATAAGCCATATTGGTACTCTAGCTCGTTATCTGTTTAAGATTTGAAATTAATTCAGCCTAGAAATTGAAAATCTCAATATAAGATTTTTGAATTATCCACCTTGCGAGCAAAACAGGCTTTTATGTCTGGGTCACCAAATCTTTCAGGCCCTCTGCTGTCCAAAGCTAAAGCCTTTCAGCTATCCCTACTATGCTATGAGCATTAGAACACAGCTTAAATTTTAAAGCCACTCCACTGTGGCACAAACAGCTCATTCCTGTGCCACTACTCACTGCTCATAGGAGCCACACAGTGCTGTGATCTGTCATGCTCACAGGAGGCGCATCCCTGTCACCCACTACAATTTTATCTGGGCAGTTTCAGCCCCTTTTTCTGTAGTGACATTTCCATCTTCCTAGTTCAGCTGGGGTCAAAATTAACAAAATGCCTTACAAACTGAACCAGACTACAGGGAAATAAGCCAGGATAGCCATGGTTCACATTAAATCTCTTGTAGCTGGGTTGTGACTTAAAGAAGAAAGACTTCTGTAATTTTTTTTCCCTCCCTATAGAAAATGAGTTCATTAGGGTTAAACATTTTTTCTCCTTTATTTATTTATTTATTTTATTCCCTGCCCCCAGATTGGCTCATCCATCACTAGAATCAATATGAATGCAAAGATTTTGGAGGATTTGTTGTCATGGAAACTACTTCTGCTCTCTGATATCCCTTACAGGCTTTCCAGACCTTTTCTTGCCTTTTAAATTACTATTCTGTCCTACATTCTGAACACACTGTATTTTAATTCCACATTGTAAACTTGATTTGAAAGCAAACTGTTCACAATCACAGCAAAAGCAACTGCCAAAAGATAAAACAGTCCCTGCTGAAGACAGAAGTAGATGTTTGAGTGCAATACCAACTGCAGTCCCAAAATGGCTGCTTAGGAAAGCAAGCCTAAAAGCTCTTTCCCTTGGAAGGCTCAGTAAGCAAGTTATGAGTTCTGTGAGATAGGTTTTATGTTTCTCTTCTCTCTTTAAGTTCCTCTTTTCTCTCTGGAGCTCCATTGTTACCCAGAGAAAGGCTTATTTTGTGATTAAGGCAGTAAAGCATGAAATTAGGATCCAGACCAGTTAGAGTTACTCACATAAATAAAGTCTGCAGGATGCAATCTTTGGAGTCCTTTCTCCTATGTCTAGTTTTTGCAATCTGTTAGTCAAATCAGTTAACTTTTTGCTAGCTTGGTTGTACAGAACATGGATATAGACAGCTCTGAGGAGTACTGAGGAGTACTATACTATGGCCTGTAGAGATAGTTTTCTACCTTGTCTAAAATTTCAGTAAGTACAGATTAGATGATTAGGCCGGATCATCAGCTGCCTGAGAACTGACATGCTGTGGGGTTGTGGCTTAAGGACCCTGTTTTGTGTCCTTATTTATACACCCCTAAAGTAGTCACCACTGAAAAATAACAATAAGAAGGATCCATCCTAGGACCTGTAGAGGTTTACGGACAGTGTGACTTTGGAGAATGTTTAGACTCTAGATCATTATCTTTTAAATAGTTGAAATCAGAAGTCTAGTTAGACTGTTAATCCTCTGACTTCAGGAGAAAGAAACAAGCCACAGCTAGCAAGTCAGCAAGAACCTTCCCCTCCCTTTCCCCCCCTTTTTACATTAATGAGACATTAGTTTCAAATGCCTTTTCATGGCCTCATGTTCAGTACTTGTTTGGTCAGTGCTTCTTAAGGGGTAGTAATTTCAAACTGAAGGAAAATGGGTTTGGTTCTTTCACTCCGTAAAGAATATAAAGATGAAAAAACTCCGCTTGCATTTCTTATAAACTTACTGGTTGATGGATAAGTGACAACAAGGAACATTCAAAGTACTGCTAAGAAAATTTTAAAAAGAAAAAAAAAAATAAATCCTAGGAAGGGAAAACATTATAGCAGAAAATGCAAAAGATAATTCTCCAAATAGAAGACAAAGTCTGTTCCAGTTATTTTTGTAAAGGATTGATTGCAATTTGCATCCTGCTCAACTAGCATCTGCCATCAGCATCGCTCAGTAGTCCTTTTATTTACTTTGTATTTTGCCTGTGAATGTTTCTTGATGACATTTCCTTCCCAAATCTTTGCACACTGATCATCCATCCTCCTTCTTAATCCTGAACGTACCTTGCTACAATCTATGGCTGATTTTCCAACCATCACACAATTAGGAGCCCAGGTCACCTAACCAGGGTTGTCATGTTGGCACCTCAGTATTCTGGGACAGAATACAATTCATAAATCGCATTTGCCAGGGAATACATTTGGGATGTGGGGTTTCTGTGATGCAGAATAGCATCTTGTGTTATCCTCTGTGAAGGGGGAAGAGAGCAGAAAAAAACCCAACAACTTTGAATCACAGTTTGCATCTCCTCGTTATACCAAGCTTGCAGAGATGCATCTGGAGATATCAGAGAACAAAACACTGTTGTATGACAGCCTGCCAAAAATACCCTTAAGCGCTTCATGGTGAAGGGGACATTATTAAATGGAAACTGCACTCATACAAACAAACAAAAATACAGATTTTGAGCGAAAGTGATGTTTTCCTTTTCCATTCACCATTGTCAAGCAATAGCATTCCCACAGTGACTTAAATTGTCAGGAAACTGTCTCTTTGTTTGGCAAACAGGGACAGAAAAGCCTCATCCTGCCAATAGCCCTGCTGTTCCTGTGTAGTGTTTTTTTAAACTCTTCTTGATTCCATAAATAATTAGATACAGATGTTGTTTGTGTTTATCCAGTTGCCTTTCAGTCCTGCTCAAAGTATTTTGATAACTGACACAGGAATTTTCATATGTTATCAGCCATTTACCATCAGTTTCAAAGTGAACCTGTAGCTTATTTTCCCATAACCCTCAACATGAGGTGCGATGTGCAGAAAGTTCCTTTGTCCACTTCCATTTCTCAAAAGCCAAAGAACTCCATTTGGAAAACATCTGAGAACCTTCATAGATTTATCTTGAGAATCATTTCACTAAAAATTTATACCACCTTGAAATTACTGTCAAGAAAACCACAGTCTGTGTAAACCAGCAGGTGCTAGGACAGTCCTTAATCTTAGAATAGAATGATACCCTTGAACCACTTGCAACGCTAGCTGCAAATTAGAGAGATGGAGCTGAATTAGGTAAATTCTGCGTACAAGTGGTTATCCAAAGAGCCTACCTATGAAAAACCTGCTGCACTCTGTTAAAAGGCAATGAGGAAAAGTGCTGATAGCTGGAACACAGTCTAGAACTAATCGCAATTATTTACAGTCAGGTAATGACCTAGCTGTTTGTATTTATTTGAAATGGTAGCTGATTATGTGAACAATTCTGATATCCTACACATTTAAATTATAGCTGCTGGTGGGCAAATGTATCTTTTTTTTTTTTTTTTTTCTTCAAAAGAAAGAGTACAGGAGATAAAAGCAGGTCAGGAAGGGGGGGGATACGCAGTATTAGAAAGAATAACTGGCAGTATGACAGCAGGGGTTTTGCTAATGTAAGCAGCATATTGTGTCAAAAGAAGATAGCAGAAATCTCGTGCAAGCCTGCAAGTTCAGCTGATTACAAGCATACGTAGTTGCAAATTCAGTTTAACTATAGCTAGAAAGCTACTAGGGTAGGTTCAGGAATGCTGAGTGTTTATGGACGGAAAGATTCAAAAGGACAGAACAAATTGCACCTTGGTGGGAAATGACACCGTGGTGTAAGTTCTCCATTAGCATTAATGAGATTCATACGTCTAATTCCACACACACTGAGACAGGGATGTTGAAGAAAGAAATAGTACTTGTAACTGGTTTTCCCAGTAGCAGTAAAAAAAGAAGTAAAAGAACATTGTTAAGCCTCACACAAGACACAGAAGCCTCCCTTATCCAAAGGGAAGGAAGACAAAGGTAAATTAATCTGGATTTAAATAAAGAAAATTAATTATCCAGAATAGTTAGGTTTCTGGAAAGTCTAGCATTGCAAATAAATTTAGTTTGTGTTCCAAGACATATACTTAAAACTGCATTTCATTTAAATTATGTACTAAAGTAAGCACCACTTGTCAACTCTCGTGTCAATTCAGCTGCAAACAGGAGTGGTAAAGAAGTAATTGTAAAAGAACTTGCATTCTGCCCTGAGCAATTGCTTACATCTTTACTATAACACAGACACAGATAGCAACTGGAATAATCAGCACAGCCAACTAACTCTTCCAGCCACAGTTACGGGAAGCACAAAAATACCATGAGTAAGTCTTACAGGTTTCTGGATCAAACTGTCTTTCAGACACAGTTGTTTTCTAAGGGTAGAGATGATCTTGGTTAGCGTGTCTTTTATTTGATCTCCTGGAAATCACATGCACATCTAGAGTCAAATTGATAGCACTATTCATAGCATATCAGATGTTTCTCTGCTTTAACTTTTGTTTCAATGCATTCCTAAGCACCTTCTCCAATCTAGCCTATATACCCTTCCATGCCTCAATGGATGGTTCAGGCGCAAGTATTTAAGGAACAAATAAGGGGTGAATGTGCCGGTTGGTGTTCCCTTTAGTGTCAGTCATTCTTATATGTGACTAACTAGTGTTAGCAGCTGAATATAGTTTAGGTTAATGAGCCATTCTGTGAGAAGCAGCTTTCCAGTTTGTTGGGTTGATGAATTAATCACCACTACTTAAAGCTCATTTTTTACATTGGAAGGCTGCCTGCTGCCAGTATAGAATCTGGATAGCTGTTCTGCATCGTGTCATGACTCCAAGTTACATCCCAGGAATAGACAGATACATGTGAACTACTGATACACACCAGCTCACATCTATCAAACAGAACATAAATTCTCATTTAAGCTGTCTTTCTAGAAAACTTCTGAAATCACTGTGTAAAGCTTACCACCACAGATTCAAATTTGGTATAGTACTCTTTCCAGTAATTCTTTTTCCTATCATCCAGCACAGATACATTATAAGCATCTACATTATTCAGAAGAATTTCTGGAGTTTCTTGCTTTTGCTGTTGTGGAACACAAAAAAATCTCAAAAAAGATGGAACTAAAACAAACCAATCATGCAAATTGAGTTGTTTTCAATTATGTATGCTCTTAACTGAAACTTCCTAGTTTCCACATAGTTATTCTAGAAAAACTTTTCATTTTAATAAAGCCTCTACTATAAATTTTTGTGCATAAGTCTTACCTTTCCCTTTCTTCCGTTACACAGAGACGACATTCAAACAGAATGGGAGAAGCCCATGGGGATATTACAGCCAGCACAACAGAACCTCAGCACCCAGAGACTAACTCCACAGTACTCAAAGAGGCAGACTTACAGATGGCAGCCAGGCTCAATCAAGAGATCAGGTCATCAGGTGAGTTCAGAGCAATGAAACACATGGGTTTACAAGTAGAGGTCAATCAGCCTATTGGCTGGCAGAGATGTGGCTGTGACTAAACCAGAGACTAATGCTACTACAAACTGCAGCTCCCATCCCTACACTAACTTTAAATGGGATTCCTGGTCCCATGGGAAAAGGCTCTATGTGGAGGCCCCATTTGGGGCTGATCAGGGCCATTAAGTCACAGAGGCCCCAGGAAATAATGTCACTTTTTCTTTCTCTACCTGGCTGAAAAATATATATATATATATTGTAAATCTGTTACTTAACTCAGATTAAAATCTAAATATTACTTTATGTTAATCATAGAACCATAGAATAACCTAAGTTGGAAGGAACCTATAGGGATCATTGAGTCCAAGTCCTGGCTCCACACAGGATCGCCAAGAAATCAGATCATATGTTTGAGAGTATTGTTCAGACACTTCTTGAACTCCAGCAAGTTCAGTGCCTTGACCACTTCCCCAGGGAGGCTGTTCCAGTGCCTGATCCCATTCGTGGTGAAGAACTGAAAGGTTCTGATATCCTGATATCCAATATGAGCCTCTCCAGTTGCAGCTTCATGCCATTTGCTTGGGCTCTATCAGTGGTCACCAGAGAGAGGATGTATGATATAATGTGTGATACAAGGTATGATATAATTCCAAAACAAACCTTTCTAATATGGGAACATTGTATTTGCTGGCTTGACAACTACTTAGAGACAGGCAGTGAAAAATGGTATGCTCTGTAGGAGACTAGGGAGGGTACAAAAGAAAGTTCCAACAAAAGTTCCATTGGAGAATCAGCTAAAATGAAAAAAAAAAAAAAAAAAAAAAAAAAGATACTTGAAAAATCTATGTCTTAAACTGGTGTTAAATCCTCCTGTTCCTTATGGACTGTAAACTGTGAAGGGATAAGGGCTTTTTATTTGTTTGAATTTTATAATATATTGTTCAAGTTGCCTCAAGATGAACTTAACCTGAACTTTTAGCGACTCTAGGGTACTATAAGAGATACTGTAATATATGCTGAACTCTGGATGAGGTCAGAGATAATAGAATCAATGCTGCCTGGGGTAAGGCTGTTTCTCATGGCATGAAACAATCATTCTTATGGTTTCCATTTTTCAGTATGATTTTCCCATCTTCCATAAAGGCTCTCGTGAACACATTCAGGCTCTGAGCAAAGTCATGAAATAGAGTTACACAGGGCAGGATCTCAAATTAAGTAAGTGACCTTTGTTCTCTAAGAGCAGGATGTGCATTTCCTGGAAGCAGCCATGACAATTGCAAAGGCAGATTTCATCAGTCAAAATACTAAAGGCAGTAGGCTGTTATTCATGCATGCACCAAAGCTATTTCTTTTCTCTTTCATATATGTAGCAAAGGGAATTTGAGTTGCTTCTTTCTCTCTCAAAACTATTGAGACAAATGATGGGATTTATCTGACTAAATGATAGAATCATGGAATATCCCAGGTTGGAAGGGACCTACAACGATCATCAAGTCCAACTCTTGGATCCATTCAGGACCACCCAAAATTCAAAGGCCACTCAATCCAAGATTCACTTCTTCAAAGGGCTCTTTGTGAACAGATTCCTTTATTTGCATATAGGCATGGATGCAACCTTGACTCAGACTGTAAAAGTGCAGTGTCCTGGGCTATTTAATTCAATCCAAGGAGGGAAATAAGTCATTTTCCACCCTTCCACTAGCTTAAAAGCCAACTGTAGCACCACAGCTTTTTTAACATATCAAAGAGAAACCACAACAGTGCAAACCCTTATTTTAGAGAACTCTTATTTTAGAGAAGGGGTTGAACTACAGCAGAAACTGAAGCGAGAAGAGTGTCCCTTGTCTATGCACAGTTTACCTGAGCAATCTAATGACTGTGATATTCCTCTGACCTATTCACACGAAGGACTACATGGAAATTACTTATTCTATTCACATCACAGATTAAATTAGAGACCGTTTTAGTTATTTAAAACAAACAGAAAAATCTCACAGAATATGATTGGAATGCAGTTTTCTTAAGTTTTTTGTTTGGTTGTTGCTTTTTAAGGACTAAAAGCTTTTATTATGTTTCCCATGGCAAAGAGAGAAGCCTACTTATAAAGCAAAATTTTCAGTTGGAAAACATGCGTGTGCATAAATGCAGATACACACAAGCCTGCACACATTTGTATGTATTCATACATACATATGCATGCACATTCATGGAAATAATTGCTCAAAGCATGAAAAATGGATTTGATTATGCAAAAATCTCAACATCCACTGAAATTACTGAGAATCTGTAACTTCCGTTGCCTTCAAGAGGAAAATAAAGATATTCAGCAGCTGCATGTAGGATGCAGCCTGCTTCCACTGCTACCGAAAGCTCTGAGAAATGTGCCAATATACAGATCTCACAGTTTCTGCTTAAAGTGGTGAGAAAATCAATTGCAGACCAAAATGGCCAGAGGCAAAAAGATAAGATGAAATGTGACTGACAGAAAGACAGCATCCAGTAATGCTCAGTCAAGTGAAAAGGCAAAAGAACACAGGAATAGTAAAACCTATCCATTTTTCTTTTAATTGGGAGGGGACATAGCAGGCAGTTTTGGTGCTCTAGGCAGTCCCTGCTAGGCAAAGCCTATAAATGTTAACTGTTCTATTCTGAAGCAAAACATGCAAAACATATATAGGCCTCTTTATATCTTACACTATGCCACAGTCAAATTGGACTGTGATTTCCAGTGACATTAGGGTGAAATGAGGTTGTCAAATCATGTCAGAATGAAGCAGCACGGAAATATTCTTGTGCTTTCTGGTGCTGAAACAGTTTAAGTCAGCCTCTGCCATGCCTCTTTCTCCCTGCTGCCCCATTGTTTGTGGTTTTCAGTACTGCAAACACAAACTACCCCAGCAGTGTTTTTCCCCTTTGTCTACTTCATGCTCTGAAAAGGACTGAAAGTCACAGAACAGTGCAGGAACCTAAAATACTGGCGTTATAATCTCAGCCATACAGCTTGCTTCCCTTTTGCACTGCTTCAGTTTACCCATCCATGAAACACATTGTCTGTGGCATCCCCTAAAGGCTTATAAGAGATTTGAGGATTTAATGCACACTAATGTATTTGGCTGAAATAACTCCATAATTATAAACTATTGTTACTGAAAGAATCAAAGTTGAAGCATTTGAAAATCATGTGAGACAGAATTGGAGACCATTTTTTGGTATTAATTTTTCAGTAATTTCAGCAGTTAGAAGGGACTGAGGAAAAAGAACAAGTGACAAGGATTTAATGTCTATTAGAAAAGACCAAGCTGAAGAAGAAAATAAATACTGACCCATCCTGCACTGCAGAAAATCTATGTTTTTAGGGGCACTGTAGTACAGTACCTGGCTTCTGACAGTTAATGGTCAAAACATTTTGGTGCTTCTGTTTTTTCTGTTCTTTCAGTTTTTTAATCATGTTTGCTTGTGATAATGTGAGGAATGAAATCCCTCTCTCCTGACTGATAGCAATGAGGTTGGTTCCTTAGTAAAAGCTGCACTTTAAGATAGTGCCTATTCTTTATGATTCCTGAAGCTCTGGGACAGCTTCTCTCCTATGCAGATGAAGGCCAGAACAGCAAAGGAAAGAATTAGGAAAGCTTAAGTATTAGTGATGCAAGATGGAGAGAGCTGGAAGCAAAGCCAGAACTACTTAGAAGGCAGGCAGCAGCAGAGAAAGCTTTGAAAGGAAATCGTGTTAACTTTTACAGTAGGGGCAGTGGCCCATTACATAGGAATTAGGAAAGGAAATACTTCCTAGGGGCTGGTTTTCACAGAAATCTCCCTGTCTGTATGTTAATTAATTGTTCTGAGGATCACTTGATTAGGGCTTTACTCCATGATCTTTGAAATCATTTACCTAATAGGCATTCATTGACTTAGGAAGTTCACAAACAAAATGAAAAGATTTAGACTTTTACACAAGAGATCTAATTTCTTTGTAACCATTTGCTTGTAACAAACAGCCAAACAGAACCTGTCTCCATGGGTTTTGCAGTCTGACTTAGTCAATCTTGTGGGACACTTGCAACTGCTACTGAAAGCACTGCTGTATTTCAGAAACTCAGAAAGCCCTGTGCTCAATCCAGTCCAATCCTGAAGATAAATATTCCTTTAGGTAAGCTGAAAAATAATCAGAATTTTCTTTGCTGCCTTGAGCTCTGGACAGAAGTTGCTTCTTCTGTCTACAGATTAGACAGACAAAAGCTCTTTCATCCTGTCTTGCTTGGGCATATCATATAAGGATAAAAAAATGCCAAGGAAAAATTAAAAAAAGAAAAAAGAAAAAAAGAAAAAAGTTATTGAATGTTGAAAAAAGATATTAGTTTGTGGAAAACACCAAAACTAGAATTTACGGGCAGCTTGATGTATGACTGAACTGTAGAGCACACTTGTCCTTACAGGGCTCTGGTAGTCCTTGCTTTCATTGCCACAAGCTAGTACTGCTGTGCTTCTTGATTGATGCTTTTCCCCACATTTGTTTTCATGGCAGTCATAAAAGGACAGGAGAATCTAGCAACCTTTTTTGTTTATTAATGGCCTGAAACATTAGGACACTTAAAGGAAACCCAGTAAACATTTATCAGACCAGTAGTTAAGGGTAAATGAAGTTGAAGTGTAGAAAGAAATGAATAATATTGGTGTAGCCATTAAAAATATTGTTGATGCCCTTGAAAACCATACAGCGGCATTATTTCCAGTAAAGTAATTATTAGCATCAGGTTCTGAGTCAGTCTCTGAGCTTTAAATCATGCCCACCAAATCTTCTCTTACTGCTTGAGCTAGATAGGTTAGATATTAGTGCTTGCTCTGAACAGGCCTTACCTAAAATGCCTGCAAATAGAAGCTATTGTTCTCCAAATGTTTGTCCTTAAAGCAGTAAGGAGAAAGCCACTGTTGGGGTGAAGTTTAATGAGATGTTAATAGAGCAGTGGGGGAAGATATGTGTAAGTGGAGCCAAGGTTGTGCTGAGGAGTTCACTTGACAAAAGAAGTGTTAAAATGTGGAGAACTCCGAACTAAGCCAGAAGTTGAAATCAAAACTTTTCTTCAGTGAGGAAGTTCTTGTTAAATAGCCATGGTTTCAAATATGTGCTTTCTGTGGAGAATAAGGTCCTGCTCTCTGTTCTGCAGTGACAGAACTCCGTAGTCACAGAGAAAAAGGATGAGGTGAAAAAGAAACTTTTGTGTGACATTTAAAGGCTGGGGT
Source organism: Excalfactoria chinensis (assembly GCF_039878825.1). NCBI lineage: Eukaryota > Metazoa > Chordata > Aves > Galliformes > Phasianidae > Excalfactoria > Excalfactoria chinensis. The sequence goes on from NC_092836.1 coordinate 15,049,957, forward strand.
AGGAGAATAAATAAGGATATTATGTGACTTTATAAAGCAGCTTGTCACTTCATTTAATGCAAACTGAAGTGAAAAGCAGAGCAGTATAAAAAGGAAGAAGAGTTACCCTAGTAAAACAGAAAAACAAATGAGGAAAAGAAACAACAGAGAAATAGGTTTGGCTAAGAAGCTTGCTCCTGTACAACTGCCGTACTGTTCTGACATCAAACTTTCCAGCCTCCATTAAACCATTATGAGCAAATTGGATAACTGTGCAAATACACTGTCATTTTGACACAGCTCATCTACTGTTTCCATACCCTTACTCAGTCATACTGGAAGTCGCCACAGCAAACACTAGTATATAATTAGATATACAGACTAGATATAGGTCATAGATTTATCTTTAGGAGCTGTTAGGCACATATAGGGGACTCTGGTGATGCTAGCGCTGCTGTGATGCCAGGGACTTGAAGCAATCCTGGGACCAGTGCTGCCTCACCTGCTTCACTCTGATAGTGCAGCATTGATGCTCTCATGCCTTCTGAAGATTTCAGAACAGCCTGATCAAGAATCTGTCTATAAGCTTTATTTAATTCATTCATTCACTCATTCATTCAAGGGAAACTGTAGACTGTAACCATGAAACATCACAGATTTCCAAGAACTACAAAAAGGGACATTGATCTGAAGAAGGAAATTAATGTTAAGTAAGTTACCCAAGCTTGATAATCAACCAGTACTTATAATAAAATGAGAACTGCTCTAACACCTTCATTGTGGTAGTATCCTCTTATGTGGTACAACTACGTAGGATGCATCTCAGAGTTTGAGCCAAATGGCACCTATGCCCCTGAATCTTCTGACTGTATATTACCCATGTCAGCGCTGCAGTGTCCCCCTATCCTTCCCTAAGAGTGATGGTGCATGCCATGCCATCTGTTCCTGTGGGCCACCAAATAAATTTCCAGAGTGTTCTCACCTGACTTGGGTGACATAGTTCATGGTGAAGGTGGCAGAGCTTATCCTTCCTGGGAAGCATACTTCTTTTCCTCCAGGGGAAATGTCTGCAGTGATGGGTCTGCATGGGGCACACACAGCTGTAGTCTCAGCAAGGACAAACATCTGAAAGAGAAAACAAACAAAGAATAAAGCTGGATAAAATGGCAACTGACACCACATGAAGCTAATCACCCTTTGCAGCTGTTGTGGGTTTGGAAGGCAACCAAATAAAAAGCTTTTAGCATATTTTACTTTTGGCTTATTTCTCCTCTAACACTAACCTGCTTCTGAAAGGAGGTCCCTACACTCTGCCAATCATAAGCAAAAAATAGGTCCATCAGTGTATGTGCAAAGCAGGTATCTAATTTACATGCAAAATCAATGCAATTGCAAATGCAAATCGAATCATTTCTGCCAAAGGTGGCTGAATTTAGTCATTTGTATACATATATAAATACGCGTGATTTTGGCAAAATCAATACAGTGCCAGTACCCAGTCTGACGTTTTGAATATATCAAGAGACCCCATATTCTCACAATCACTTTGCTCTGAAAATGGCAACCCATCGCAGACCTATGTACATAACAACACACACCCTAAATATCCTCATGTGCTTTGCTACCCAGAGTTGGACTAAAAATCACTTTAATTTGGTGGATATTTAAGGCAGACGCTAAAAACAGTTTTGCATATATTAAACTGAAGGTTGCCTACAGAACACACAGCAGTTCTGCAAGAGACTGCTAAAGTCAAAGCTCTTCTCTTTCAAGCTGTTTTGCCCAGCCAGAAACTCATCTGCTGGTGTGTTTGCCCTGCTTTTTGTGAGGAGACAGGCCGATGTGCTGCTACTGCATAGAGCCACAGGAATGCAAAAGTAGCTTAGATCTGAAAGCTGTGCAATTGCATTAGCACAGCACAGGGCTGGAGATAATAAGCCCAACGCTTGGCAAGTCTAATGAACTTGGATCAATGCCACACTAACAGCAGTGACTCAGATTGCAGTTACATCATGGTGTTTGCCTCAAAGACCGCCTAAATGTGCCTGTGTTGTCAAACTCTGCCTTAGGTGGTTCAGGGAAGACCAGCTTTTGGTATCTGTTTTGGGTTCCAAAGTATTTTTAATGCTAGAGCTTGTAGGAGTTTGTAATCAGTACTTTGTCCACTGCTTCTGGCTCTCCCACTTATTCTCACCACTTGTAATGAATCATTCATCAAAGTACAGGGTAGCAGTAAGGTGGTCATCACACACAGTAATATAATTGCAGTAGGAGGAATATAATTGAAGGAGGAAAAATTACACCTCTGGTAGAGATGCGACCTCCACATTAGGAGTATCAGTTTGCTTTATGAGTTTGGAGACAACCAGGAGAATAGAGGCACTGCTTCAGAGAGCTGGGTGAACTTATTCTCCAAGGATGAGTTATTAGGAACACAGATGTAGTCAGTGGTTAGTCCAATGGATCATGGCCTGGCTGCAAGGTAAACTGGCTCTGGAAAAACAAACACACACATTTGAACTTCCCTTCTGTTAGTTTTTCAAAAATGAATGGACCAAAAGTAAGTGTAGCGGCCAGCTCTCCCTCAAGCTCAACATCTGTCTCACATCTTCCTTACTGTCAAACATGCTCCTGGAGGAAGCAGTTTTTAGGGATTTCACATCCACAGAATCACTTTGAAAGCATCAAAAATGACATTTTCCTAGTCAAGTCTCATTGAACTCTGAGCCAGATTCTTATCTTTTTCTTGGCAGATTATTTCTGTGCTCAGAGACATTTGTATCTTTCTCAGTTTGCCACAAGCAATGCAATTCTCTGGTTCTTCTCATCTTGGGAGTCACTACTGAGACACAGCAGGATAAAGATACATTTGCAAGAATTGACAGGAAGGAGGGCCAGATAAGCAAACAAACATCCTTCCAGATTGAAATATGTTCTGTGTAGAAAAATACTCACTCCAAAAGTATTTAAACCAGATCATACTCATGCCTAAAACAAATAAAGGCAAATTCGGAAAGCTCCAACCCCCAAATAGGTGTGTCCACAGACAGGCCCTGCTTCATGTAATTACTATGAAAGCTCAGATACAGGAGCAGATACACTGAACAACATAAGGGCTCAGATTTATCTCATCTAGCAGCTGTTAATGTGAAAGTGGGATAGACGGTTTTCTTCATTATTAATGTTCCACATTGGAGTTTGGCAAATAGAAAAAGAAAATTCAATATACAAATCACATGTTAGTGCTGAACATGCGAATTTAAGCTAAACTTGAACTCTCCACAAACGAAATCAGAGTCCACTGCCTTTTTACACTCAATACTTTGAACCTGAAGATCAGACCAAGTCAAATTCTTATCCTTTGTACTGTGCAAGAGTGCTTTGGTGTTAAACTGAAAGCACATTTGTATTTCTTCATCACATCTTTGGTTTATTTGTTTTTACAAATGCTTTTAGATTTCTATTATGTAATCTGTTTTACAAAGGACAGACTTCAAATGCTCTGAGCAAAAGATAGGAAACAGTGCTGATTCCCATCTGTAAAACACAAGTGGCCTTACCCTCATACTTTAGAGAAAACTTCAGTAGCAAACAGCTGGAACACAGGAACAGGATTAAGAGTAAGGGATTCCTATTCAAGCATAATCAAATAGGTCTTCATGCAGTCAGAACATATAAACTGCACACCATATTTGTGCATGTGAGTGAATCCAAGTATTTAGAATCATACAATAGTTTGGGTTGGAAGTGACCTTAAAGATGATCTAGTTCCAACTCCCTGTCATGGCAGGGTTGCCCCCAACTAAATCAGGCACTAGATCAGGCTGCTTGGGGTCCTATCTAACCAGCCTTGTGCAGCTCCAGGGATGGAGCACCTACAACTTCTCTGGGCAGCCTGTGCCAGTGCATCACCACCCTCAGAGTGAAAAGGCAACAGAGCAAGCTGGGTTAGGAAAATTACAAATAGGTTATCTGCATCAGCTGGATAACGTTGGAGAAAACTGGTTTTCAAAAATACAAAATGTTAAAGAAATAATTAAATAATCCATCACAATTAAATAATTAAATAATCCACAAGGGTGGTCAGAGCTGATAGCTCAGTTATTTCCTAGGGATATTTTTAGAACATAATATTGAGACATTTTATAGAAACAAACTCTCACAGTGTGTTTAGTTTCATTTGCAGTCATGCTGTGTTGCTATCTCAGGAGAGACAATCCCTCTTATGTTTAGCTTAGCTCTTCTCCTAATAAAACTGAAAATTAGAACCTGCATCACATGACAGCGGAAAGGTTTTAACTCCATTGTAACAAATCCAAGTGCATTAGCAATTTCTTTTTATAGGGTTGTTTCAGAATTAAACATCTAGAAAAAGAAGATAGCCTTGTAAAGCTTTTAATTAAGAAGCCAAAGCATGAAAAAGAAGACTGGAAAACAGATTTTGCTGAGCTCTTTGAAAAAAAGGGTAGGAGGTACATACCCTCAACAAAACTATCTATGCAAATAAGGAACCACTCTTCTTCTACAGTTTAGGCTGAATTTACAAAGCACAAAACAATGAAAAAGTACAGAAACACACTAACATAACTGTTTTAAATGACTGACCCATAGAGTTGCTAAACAATAACAATGCTTTAAAGTATCTGTAAGATTAGAATACAGTCCTCACTATCATGATAAGAAAAGCGACCTGCTCCATAACCTTCTCTAGTACTGAGGTCAGTCTGGCAGGCCTATAATTTCCTGGATACTCCTTTCTGCCCTTGTTATAGATTGGAGTCACATTTGCCACTCTCTAGTCAACTGGGACCTCCTTGGTCATCCAGGACTAATAAACTACTGAATGTGGCTCAGTGTGCACTTTAATCAGCTCCTTCTGCACTTTCAGATTAATCTCATCTGGCACCACAGACTTCTAAATGTTCAAATAATGTAGGAGGTCACTTACTGTTTCCCATTAAATTGTGGGATATTTATTTCCCTCTCTATCACCATCTTCCAACTCAGAGGGCTGGGTACCCATAGAACAATTAGCCTTACAAATAAAGACTGAAGCAAAGAAGGCTTTAAGTACCACAGCCTTATACTCATTTTCATCACTAAGTTTATCCTCACATTTAGTAAATGATGAAAATTCTCCTTCCTACTCCTTCTGATTATACAGGTGCTTCTCTTGAACCCAGGGAAAGAAATCAAAAACAACTTTTCTTTCAGTTTTTAATTAGCTGATCCATGCCGCTCTGTAGAGCTTCTCTACTTCAAAATACTGGAATACATTCCCTTTTTAATCAACTTACATGTGTACCCACAATTTCCTGCATATCCATTAATGTCAGCTTCAGATGCTGTACTGCCAGTGGTATTGTATCTAGTCTTACTAACGACACATATATAATTAACCTCCAGGGTAGGAAAGGACCTACATTTCTTCCCCCCTCCATACACAGGCTCCTTTGAGCATAACTTAAGAGAACATCTATTCAAACCTGCCATGTATTAACTCCTAAAAACCTCACAATCAATTTCATGAATTCTGCAAATCTTTTAAAGGCTGATGTATCCCATTTAGAATACAAAGTGCTGTCCTTCATTTGGCATGGATAAAAAGCTTTTGAAATGATGATTAATTAGCACATTGAACTTACATCTGGGGATGATCAAGTGAGCTACAGAACCTGCATAAAGGATTTTCACAGTACAAGTCTTCTCTAAGCATTACCAAAATCTCCTGCCAGTGAATTCAGTGGGAATTCAATCAGTGCCTTCAGTTCTCCTGATCGCCTTACAGTGACATATCCTTTTTTAGGTTGTTTGTATCAACAGATAGAACCCACTACATTAGGTATTTGCTAGAATTTACCTTGCCAGAGAAGCATCACTTTCGATGATACCTATCCTTGTATAATTCAAGGAACTGTTTGAATTCTGCTGAAAAGTCAAAGCTCAAATGCTAAGAAAATTAATTACATTCATTTACTAACATCTAGTAACTGGCCACAAGTTCAGGGAGCTCACTCGGACGCTTCTTTCAGACTCAAGGTTGTGTCATGCTAGGGAAAAGTTCTCCTTTTAGACTCAAAGGAAGCCAGGCACATATTCCTATGGGTAGCATAGACAAAGGGCTGCACAGATATTTATGTTTACTATGTTATGTAGAGCACTCAGCATATTCTTATTATTAGTCTGGGCTTCTTGGACCATGATTTTGAGTTAGCAGATATTCAGATAAGCACTGTAAGCAGATGAGAAGTCGAATCAGTGGAATTCATACTGCATATATTCAGTAACATTTGAAATCACTTGCACAGTGCTTATTAATCCATCGAAATCATCCCAGTCCGTTGTTTTCATAGGAACTATAATAAAGGAGATTTCATTCTAGCTCTGAATATGGACATGTAATGCTGTATTACTTGAGAATGGTATGTTAAGGCATGAGACATTTGGAATTGTTTATGTGGTGAAATGAACATAAGGTTCATTGTCCTTTCTCTCTGCCTTTTGCTCGGTCATTTGAATTACTTCTCTGATACTTTTCTGCTTGCTTCAAGATCCTTTGAAAGGAAGAACATTGTTAGAATATACCAGATAATAATAGAACCACAAGCAACGCTCAGTGAAGAGGGTGAGTGTGGGCAGGAATAGAAAAATCCCATTGTCTAATTATTAAATCTATTCAATAGTCTTGGGAAAATGTCAGAATACTTAAACAACCTTCATCCTAACAGCTGTGCTATAATTAGGGAGCTGCTTTAAGAACTGGAGAGAGAAGATGACAAAATGAGAATCACAGATATTAGTGGTAGAAAGATCCATTTAGGTAACCAAAATACTTTTCTCTACTGTTCTCTAGTTAGGCTTCACAACTGCATAGATGGGGGCATTCGCAGAATGGACAGAAAGAATTCAGACAAAAAGCATAAAAAGAACATAGTTCATTGAATTTAGGCGGAGCTCAAGTCATTTCAGAGAGAAAGTCAGGAGGAGGCAGAGCACTGTATTAAGTTTTGTGTGAGCAGAAGTAGTTCCTTAGACAATAATGAAGTTTCTTCTGTGTTGCCACTGAAGTTAGATTCTTCCAGCAAAGTGATAAAGATAAGATTAGTCACTAGCAATCAGTTCATCTGTGATCTCCGATTAATTCTGAACGTTACCAGTCTTCATGGTATATCATGAGTTTTGCATTTACAGAATATTCTTAAAGCCCAGCTACTGAAACTAAATGATTACATGGGAATTTCAGCTTTCATTAAAGACTCAAAATGAATTTCTAACCATGGTAATTGCAATTAAATAAATTTGAAAGCATGATCTTTAAAAGTCACACCCCTAACAAGTCAAATAGTATTTTCACAATTATTAGAATCTACTTTCTGAGACACACGTGTTGGGGAGTGTTCAGTTCACTGCTTTGAAATTCAAAAACACTGATGTTCTTTGGCAGTAAGACCCAGTCTGAGAGGATCTATTTTTGCTCTATGTCTAAATGTATTTTAAATTACAAAATAGCAATTATTGACTTTATCCTCATTTTGAAAACAGTTTTGTGCTTATAAGTCTCTAAAAATGGTTAAAGCTACATATAAATCAAATAGCCTTTTATAACTTATAGATTACTGTGATCTTCTATAGCTGAACGGAATGCATTAGAATATTATTTTACTTACACTGAGTGCCAGAGAATAGAGTGTCCTAACACAAAAATGATGATTGGATGATTTAAGACTGAATTTTGGCTTCCAGGTCCAACAGATTACTATTGTAAGAATGAACAAACTGCTTCTCTTCCTTCATTTTGAAAATGGAGATCATAATCTCTCACTTACTACTTATTTTTTACTGTTAAGTTGTGCTAATTCTGGGAAAAGTATTTTCATCTGTCCATATAAAGCAGCAAACAGTATTTAGTCCTTTGCACTGTCATACAAATAAGAGCTATTTCTCAGATTTGGAAATTCAGATTCATGCATAATTTTGGCTGAAGGCAAAAAAAAAAAAAAGAAAAGAAAAGAATTTTGGGGGGAAAAGTAGATGGTGCCTCAGGAGGACATTCCTTGAATATTAGCTATGACTTTTGAATTATGTTCTTACAGCCTTCCAGAACTTTGTTTGCTATTCTTTAGAGCAAATATTTGCAGTAATAATAGTAAGATCTGTTGAGAAAAGCACAAATTACTCTCAGCACGATACTGCAAGAGCAGTAAGATCTTCCTCAAAGCATCTTTGTATGTACCTCCAGCTAAAGACAGATTGTTTACACTGGAAACAGCCTAATTTAGGATTTCAAAGAAAACTCATCATCACAAGGCAATGCAGACTCACTTGAGCCTTCAATAAGCCAGCAATTGTCTACCTGCAGATGTTTAGGAGAGAATACCATGCTGCATCATTCAGAAGGGCGGTAGCCAATTCATTATCCATAGGAGAAAAATTTATGCGGCAGTTTGGGCTTTATGTTAGAGACTTCTAGCATATATATATATATATATATATATATATATATATATATATATATATATATATATTTTTTTATTTTTTTTTTTTTTTCACTTTCTTGACAACCCATGGAAAAAAGCTTCATTGAACGTCCACAGAGTTTGCAGTGAAGGACAATGAAGGACAGAAAATGAAGTAGGCAAGAGAAGAAGGAAATGCTGCTCATGTTAGCAGAAGTTCTCAGCAGTGCTCTGCTGACACTTGGAAAAAGTCAGTTCAGTTTTGCTGGTGAAGTATTCTATTCTGAGGCTATACTTCTTGGGATTCTTGCTATGGACCATTCAACTGCTCCAGTGTTTCAGGGGATCTCACTATTACCCTGCAACCAAGTTACATTTCACATGATCCCATGAGGCACAGGAAAGCTGTCTGGTAACACTGGCAGACAGCTCTGAAAGCACAGTGAAGTTAACACAAGGTCCAAGATGTAGTTTTAGAGACAGTTTTCCTTCCTGCTACAGTCAACACTGTATACCACTTTTCAGGCCAGAATGCAGGCAAGGAAGTTACCAAGTCTGACAATTTTTTATCTACGTTTCTATTCCTATTGCACCTACTAGTTATTCCAGTTAAAGAACAGATCCCATCTCCTTTTCATCTGTGCCCTAAATTAGTTACATGCTCATGATGTGTGAAGTAATTAGGCTGGAAATGTTGCATTATTTTCTGCGAGCCACAGCCTCTAAGGGTGAGAGTTGCCGAAACTCCCTAGCACAGTAAATTTGGCAGAACACACGGTCTGTTGTATGGTATTTGAGTACAGAGGCTTCAGACAGCAAGCATAGTTGTACAGTCATTAAATAAGCTCTTTGATACACCAGTCAGAAAATGAGAGAACACCTATACATCTCCCCGAAAGTGGCAAAGAAGGTGGAGCCCATTGTGCACTGATTATGATAATTTATTAGACTGAATTATTAATATTTTTTAAGACAATGATTATCATCAAGTTGACAGTTTCTAACTTCATTAGAAGTAGCAGCTGCTGCTATCATTATTCTGATTAGTTACCTTGAATTGCTTTGCAAAAGACAATTATCATTACAGCTTCTCTATCACAAGGAGGAAGTGGCTTCTACTGGCAGAACCGAATTAGAAAACAAACTAGAGCATGAAATAAGGGAAAGAGAATGTGTGTCAGACACTAGAGAGCTGATCACACCTTCCTGGACTTGAGTATTTTAAATAGAGGCTATCACTATGAAAGGCAGGAAACACAGTGGAACGGATGATGCAAGTAACCACTAATTGATGCTATTGCTAATCAAGTCAAATGATCCTGTAGCTGGTGAAAATGGCTTGAACTGATAAATTAGCCTGGTTCTGAAACCCCTCAAAATTGGTAGGTGCCTATACCAGAGCCTACTGATGAATGCAATTCCTGAGTATTGTCAGGCTTTTTTAGTTGATGCCTTTTCAGGATCTTCATGAAGGAAAATGAAAGTTTATGGCAAGAAGCAGCACAATGAGCAATCATCCTGGATTATCATTTTACTGATACCTTTAGAACCCTCCTGTCCTTCAGACTCTGTCAGTGGTTTATCAAAGATTTAGGAAAGATTATAAGAATCAGGGAGGTAGAAGGCTATGAATCTGGATAATACATGTTGCACTTTTCAAAGAAAAAAAATGGCTCTTATTTTAGAGAAGATACGAAAGGTGGAAAAAATTAAGACATGGCATAAATATACCTTGAAGAGAAAGGCAAAAATGACAAAAGGTAACATTCCTTTTCAGTGAAATTTAGTAGACTGATGGGGTTAAGAAGTGTGATTGGGGACTGGAACAGCAGGAAAGGTTTAGGAAGTTTCTTCTCTTGGCTAGAGGCTTGTGACATATTCAGTAGTGTCGTCATTGATTTAACAATTACTTATGCTTTGGTTACTTCTAAATAAGAAATATGCAAAATAGGAAGTTTTTCATGTTACTACACTGTGGTCATTGTATATAAACTGTACATTAGAGACATCCATTAAAAGAAAAAGAAAACAACTGTTTTAAGCTCTCAGTCCAAAAGAGTTCAAAGACCACAAAGTCAATGGTGAAATAATGTTCAAGTAACTATAACGCTACTGTTAGCAACAGATCACATATATCCAAAACTCAAATCCCTTCAAGTTCTCTTTTGTTTTATAACATCTCTTATAATTTCTTAAACTTAAGATTTCCTTTTGAAGTGGCCTAATTGCAGCACAATTATCATTCTTCATCTGTAAATCTGGTCACTTGTATTGCAACAGCAGCACTTTTCCATCTTTGCTCTGGTTTCAGCTTCTCTGACTTCACACTGACTAAGACAGTTTTTGACTTAGACATAATCTTTTCTTTGTTAAACATAGATCTTCTGCATCACTTATGATTTCTTTAGGTAGTTGCTTTAAGCCCTTCACTTTTAACTTGGAATCAATTTAGTTTCTATCCAAAAGTGTAATTTTTCTCAGTGTGTGCTGATGCCAAGTTGAAGAAATTCTGCAATTTGGAGCTTCTGTGCAGCACTGTAATATCAATACAACAACAATAACAAAAAGTCTCAATTTCACATTCACCATCTCTTTCACATTTTTTGCCTACAAACATACTATTTGGGATTCGATCATTCTTGTTATTTCCAGCATGTTCCAGAACTCATTCATACCTGTTTCAGGCTGCCTTTCTCTTCTTGTCTTCCATATACAGTATTACTCTATCACAGTTTAATAGATATGATTTTGTAGTGATGATCCAAGGCATCAAAGAAACAGCAAGAAATAATCTTTGTCCTGAGTGTCTCACAATTAAAATCAGACAAAGAGCAAGCACAGAAAGTAACACAGAACAGCAGTACCAGAGTTTGAAGTAGAATACAATTGAACTAGTAGGGATTGGCCTCACTGATAATATCTTCTCCTTGCCCTTATCTGTCTCTCTATCCAGACTCCATTCTCCTCAAAACCCACTTTCCTCTAACCGTAAACCCTTTCCATCCACTTATACTACATCTTCCTCTCCTTCAGGCCCCTGTTGTGGTTTCCTGGAGGTCCCTATCCTGATATAAAGATCACAGTAATAGAGCTCAATACCCCTCCATTACTCTATTTTCAACAGCTACATGCCTTATCAGTGAAGACTACCTCACCCAATGACATTACAACAAATAGTATTCAGATTGCAAAGTCAAGCACGAAACAAATAGGAAGTGTTGGAATTACACCTGTCTATAAAACCTTAATTTGGCCATTTTGTGCAATGTGATGTAGACTTTAATTACATGAACAGACTATTTTTTCCCCATCTAAATGCATAGATGAGCAAATTCTCTAGCAGTTGACTTGATTACAAGTATGCATAATATAAAAGTTCAACAGTCTATTGATATTTACTCAAATTGCAGAAATTCCACATACCCATTGAGGCAGCTGACTATATTAGGATACTATGCCAAGAGCTGAACAAATGAAATCAGAGTACTGCAAATGACAAGGAACAAATAGCCAGGAAAGAGATTTAAAAAGAAAAAAAAAAAAAAAAAGAAGAATCACAGGAAAAAAACCAGCATGGTGAAGACAAACACGTTTGGATCTCCTGAAACAGCAAAACTTACTACCACAAACGTTTAATCTTTCCTACAGCCCCAGTTAAACAGTCTAATCAGTACAGTGGCCACTTCATATTGGATAACTTCAAAGACTAAACCATAAAAGTGGGACAAAGTCTATGTTTGAAATACACACAAAAAATTAAAGGCGACATCTTGGCCTGTAGGTGGTCTTCCAGCTGAAGAAAAAAATAGAAAAAGGTTAATTTCAAGGTTAGAACTAACCTTGTTCTATTTTTTTTCCCCAGAGCCCAAAGCAGAGCTCATGGCCAACATGTCACTTCCAATATTCTTTGCTATCTCAGCTCTGAGTTTAATATTAACCTTTTCCCTTAAATTCTGTAGTCTGAAGGCTAATGCACTGTGGATTTTGTTGCAGTGTGAAAAATCTTGGCCTGATCTTCCTGTAATCACTAATTAACCAAGCACAGAGGCTGGCAAATGTTGATAACAATGTTACCACTCTTTTGCACTTCACGGAGAATAAATCAGGATAAAAGGAAATCGTGGCAGAGGTGCACTGATAAGATATCTTTGGACACTATCAAAAGCAGGGAAATAATTTATACTCATTTATATGTATACATTTAATACCTGAGGGAAATACTTGGAGTTACAGAAGCATTTTTAATTACTATCTGATAAATTGAGAGAGTTGCCATATGCCAGATACAGCAGGTACTAATGCAAAACTCTGGCTCTCACTCACTTTACAGGAATAAAATTTAGAGACCAGACCCAAAGACTTTCTTGATGAACTCTATTTATTGCATGTGCTGTATAGATTGCATTAAAAATAGAATAATACTGTTTGAACCCCCAATCCAATTTGAAAAAAAAAAAAATCACTTTTTCCTCTACTATATTCCTCTTCTCTTACATCTTTTTGTTTCTAATTCTCCTCTCCAGGTTGGCCTGTTCACCCCTACTTGCCCCCATTGCTTAAAGAAGAGTTTCAGAAAAGTGCTCTACATGCCCGACAAATCACTGCATACAACTTTCCCATGCAAATGCTTGCCATCTTTGTATTTTCACCTACCAGTAAAAATTTATGTGAGAAACTCTGAAGTAATAAGGCAAAGCATTGCACATGGCTTGTCATGTAGGATGTAGGAGTATCAGCTCAGCTGCTTGCAGAGAAGCAGAAGAAGCTCTGCTTATTAGTTCTACAGGCAAAATGAAAGAGTACAGCAGGTTCTACCTGCATGTTGGTGTGAGGCATTAGTGAGAACAAAGATTACATAATCTGTGCAAAAAGCAAGAGCACTGGAGGTTAAAACTGTCTGTACGGTACATGAATACTGCTTAAAAATGAACTCTAAAAAAAAAAAAATAATAAATGATGTTTATGTTCTAGCTAAGTCGCTCATTTAATTTCACATGCTGTCTCCATACATAATCTCCACACCAAAATTTTGTCATAATAAGTTTTCAGATAACCTGAAGAGCACATCTCCATATATGCCTTTATACCCTACTTCGCTGTGGCGAAGATGTGGGGGAAAGCCTCGGGGCAACCCAGAAGAGTTGATAATAGCTTTACTCACATGAAAATCTAGCAGTGGTTTTGAGTATAGGTCTGCCATGCTTTACTTGAGGTTTCTTCTATACCAAAATCTTCATGAAGATAAAGCATGAGAGACTTAGTTTTCATTTCATGCACAAAATTCCCCATATTTAATCTCATTCAATATCTGATATTAAGAGGATGTTCCATTTGAAAAGCTTAACATCACTGAAACTTCCTCTTTAAGACTGTTGTGATTATTTGCAGTGGCATCTTGTAGCACATCACACTGGCCCGCAGGTTTTCTTGAGCCAATACCACTCATCTTTCATCAATCTCTCAGTATTCTGTGCTGCAGAATACAACATACAGTGCAACTTACGTGCTTGCACCAAACAGCTTGTTTAAGACTCCTGCCCGACTTTTCTCACAGCATAGCATGGGATACTAAGTCTTCAGTTCAAATTACTACAATGAGTCTTTTGCTAATTTTCCTGTCATATAAGAAAGTCAAGGAGAATTTTGTATTGCAAATACTTCTCATGGCTTGCAGACGAGAGTGTACAAATATAGTCCACAGAAAAAATCCTACAGGGCAAAGCTGTCAAAAGCAGTGTCACTCCCTTGTTAGTAGTGAAGCCATGTATAGTGAATGCCAAGAGCATAGCTGGGTATTTATTTGCTGCTGGGGCATTTTATCTGGTGCAATTAAAGCCAGGAAAAAAAAAAGTGCTGAAGGTCAAGGACAGATCATTAAATCTTGCTACCTAAAAACTTGCCTATCTTGTACAGAAAAAAATTAATTTCTGTCCTTGTGAAATCTTACAGCTTTGCTCTATCCTGGAATATGATTTATGGGGAAGAGCAGCATAAATCAGCTAATAGTAATCCATTCACTTTTTTTTAATGGTTTTATGTTAATCTTTGATAGGTGGCAAAGCAAGAGCAGCTCAGGGGAAAAAAAGGAAATCACAAACAAACTAAGCCATGCCCCCAAGTACTACATCTACCCTTTCCTTAAACACTCCAGGGACAGTGACTCCCTGGATGCCCAGGGAAGTGGTAGAAGAGGGAAGAAATTCTTCTTACTATCCAACCTGAATCTCCCCTGGCACAACTTGAGGCCATTCCTTTCTGCCCAATCACTAGTTACTGAGGAGACTGAATCCCACCACGCCACAGCTTCCCTTAAGGTAGTTGCAGAGAGTGATAAAGTCTCCCCTGAGCCTTCTCTTCTCCAGACTAAAGAATCCCTGTTCCCTCTATTCCTTCTCCTAAAGTCTGTGTTCCTGACCCTTCATTAGATACTCCAGTTAGTCTGCTTTCCTTATAAAGCAAAAAATTAAGCCTCAATTTGGTTCCTAGGTCAGTGATGAGTATTGTCCCATTTCATTTGAGAGGAAACTTCTAATATTACAGCTTTCTCCTGTGAAGATTTTTAATTCATGAGTCTCCAAGTGAGGAATAAACATTCAACAAAAGAATCCAACATGGAACATACTTTCTTCTCCAGAGTCAGGCAGTGAACAACTAGCTTTTCCCTGTTCACTGAAACAATACATTTTCAACCTTATTTGCAAAACCCTAGCCATTTTCCTACAAAAGGGTGTCTGTATTTCAACTGATGTCAAATTTAAAGATTTGGGGTTAAAAGGGTGAAGAAAATTATAAAAGCTTGTGTCCAAGTATTCCCATAAACTATTACTTGTCATCTAAGACTTGAAGCTTCTGGCTTGTCTGTGGATCCAGGATTTCATCATGCAAATCCAAAGGCTAACATGCAAACTTTTCTATACATATCAGCAGAAAATCTATTTTATTACTGTTCCAAGACAGTAGTTCACATGTTTTCTTAATGTATGTTACTCTTGTATAAACAGAAAGTAGGCTGCAGTCATTGCCTACAGTATAGGCTTCATGAGATTAGTAGAAGTTGCTATGTTACAGAGCTAAATCACAGTTTTGCTATCACCTAGCATGTCTGTTTGGAATAACCTCCACCAGGAAGAATACATCTAGCACAATCATACCGTACATATAATTTGGTAAGAAGGGCACTGTGACTAATGGTTTTTACCAGTGGAAATACTTTTTGAAGCATTTAGTTTTGAAAGCAGCAAAGCGGGCATGTTCTCAATATGATTCAGACAAGGACACATTAAGGGCTATGTAGCAATCAGTTTCTCTACAAAATGATGCTAGCTAAATGCTCACAATGTTTCCAAGCTTTGTATTTAGCTGCAGTGTATGTTAGATAAGTCTCATTACCTCTCCCGCAAAATGCAACAAATATGTTCAATATTTTTTCTAAAGAAAGCAGCAACTCTGATTTCTATTCCAATCATATCACAGTACAAGTGCCTTAAAGCTAATGTGCAGGGTTGCTTAGCAACAGTGCTAGGCCTGCTCTCATCATCCTGCTACTGGTTTTTGTGATATTTTGGTTCCTAAGGATGCTTTGTAATAATGAAAGACACCATATTAAACCTATTTTCTTTCCTTAGAACTTAATTACTATTATTGGTGTGAATGTTGCTTCTTTACAAAATATCTAACTATGCTGTTAGCTCACTTTGGACATTTGGGAGCTGTACATAGTCCCAATGTAAGAATCACAAGTTCCAAACAGACAGCACCTGGAGATACTACTGATCCTCTTAAATTCACACAAACATCATTATTTGCAATGAAATTAGCTCTGGATGTGGATTCTGAGTTCACAGAACGGTAACAATTACATACAGTTTCTGCTGATGAATTTTGGAAAGTCTACATGAATGATGTCATGAATAATACTCATGTTCTACATTTACTAGTTTAATGGAAAACTTTAAGAAAGAATTATCCCAACTTATGGTGTCAAAAAATAAATAAATAAACAAACACAAATTGAACTCATTGGACATCAAAAAAGACTATTCAGAATACTACAAGCTAGTAAGCATTTCAAGGTTACTCATTTAGTTCCAAAGATACCTAAACTCAATTATAATTATTATTTTTTTCCTTAATATTGCCACAGTAACAATCTTACAAGTATGAAGTCCAGGAACTGCATATTGACACAGACAGAGATTTACCTTAAATCTAGACTGAATTCAAGGACATAATTGATTTGCATCTTTAAGAAGGATTAATAGTATTATTGGGTTAAGAAACTGCAAATTCATGTCCATTTTGCCAAGTCCTAATGCAATGCCATCTAAAATTACTAATATCCTATTGAAAATCCATCACTGAAAGAAATGAAGAGCGTACTTGATTCTTCTTTATTTCTGGTGGAACGAGCAGAAAAGTTAAGTCAGTAAATATCTGTATGCTAATAGTAAAATACATGGACAAAAATCTCAGTGTTCTCAGCTCCCATGACCAACACATTGAGTATCAATGGGACTGAGACATATACAGATAAATCTAAAGCAACCAGCAAGGTGTGAAATGAACTGCAGCGGTGCCTCTGCGATTGTGCAAGGTTTCAGGATATTTGTACTTGTGCCCCTGTAACAGACAGCAGGTACTTGGATATGTGCACAGACAGGGCCTGAGAGCTAGACCATGTCTGAGATGCTATGCAGTTAGAAGACTTTTTACAGAACTTTAGTACAATGGACCAATTGTGCTACCCTGTCTAATCTTAGGTGGCTCCCATATTCCTGACCTCCCACTAAGGGTAGTGATAAAAAAAAATTGCCAAAGTACCTCTTTACAAGCTGATGTCAGGTTGTGCAATTTAAGAAGTATTCCAAATTGAAAGACCCTAAATATAGTATAAATGATGAAAGTATTTGATGCGAAGTGCAATGAGATCATCCACTAATTCTGCATGGAAACTAATCAGTTCCCATGGAAAATCATGGGCCATCTATGACCTTAAACCTGCATCACAGATGCTGAAGTTGGGTTCTCCACAGCTCTTAATGTACCTTTCAGGTTTCCTCTCCTGAAATCCAGAGCCATGGCAGTTTTCTACTTGGTGTTCATATGTGGCTATTAGGTACTCTATTATAGAACTTCATACTTAACTGTGAGGAATGCAGACATCTCCCAGGTTGCAGTTTGCAGCCCAAAGGAATCAGCTGGCACTGTTCCCTCTATTTTCATAACAGAAACAGCTCTAACAAATCAATTCCAAACAGAATAAGCTGTTTGATGATTATCACTTCGAACAAATATTTTCAGCCACGTGCAAAACACCGTGGACAAAAAAAAGCAAACTCTCAATAAACAGAAAATAGATTATTGTTCCTAAATGACAGCTTTCACGCTGTTTATTCCAAAGGATCCTTAAAGCTTATGTAGTATGAAATAAATTTGCCACTGGTTAAAAATGTAAATTCTTTAAATACATAAAGCCCTAATGAAAGGGCTTCTAACATTTCCCTTTTCCTGATTTTCACTCTTCTCTTTTTATCTTCCTAGAAGAAGACATTGATTATAATTACAGTGGAGACTAAAATGTATACTTGGTTTTGGGTTAAAAAAAAATATTTGGAAAGTAAAATGGGCTCTTAGTTGTATGTGTGTATGATTGGGCATGTATGTATACTTGTACGCATGCAGACGTGATACGAATTTCTTTATGGCTGTTAAAGAATTTTCTCTTACTGCACCAAGTATATTTGATACTTAAATGTAGGTATTTGTAGAAAGCACACAAAAAAGGCTGCCTATGGAGAGGAGAAATAAATGCTGCTTTGACATTCTATCACCTCTTTAATGCTTTCAAGATGCACAGTAATACAAAACACAGGGACTGACTCTGTCTTCCTTATAAAGCAATGAGGACTGCAGGATTGGTGCTGCAGCCAGTCACTCTCTGCTAACAGTTAGCAGGAGCTTGTCAGCGTCACTGCAGGGTCAGCTGTTGTCAGGTTAGAGTACACTACAGCTAACAGTCTCCACTGCCCCTGAGGCACAGCATGCAACAAACTGAACAAAAGCATTGCAGCACAAAGATCAGACTTGCAATGGGAGCATTTACTTGCTGAGCGGACTGATTGCGGATGATGTCCGAATATTTTATATTATTATTATTTGTTAAGTATGGCTTCCAATTTAGCATATTGGACATGGAAAGAGGAAGTAATAGTGCTAATGCAGATATCAGTTCACCTGGGTTGGAGCTGGGTGAACTACAGCCTCTCCCACATCTGTCCTTCATATCCAAATGCAAACAGCTCCCCACTTTACTTTATAGAGCATCTCTACCTGCACAAATTGAACATAGTTCACAGGCACTGTCTTAGATTTAAAAGCAGGCTGTCTGACCCCCCTTCGTAAGCATTGCACATATGCAAATCAAACATGCAGCAGAAGCAGGAAGCCTACTTCTAGTAACATGATAGAATCAGATATCATAAGATTACAACTGCGTTTACTCAAACACATAAAGACAACCTTAGATGCATACAACTGAAAGAACTCCACCACATTGACCATTGGATTGGAAAGCAGATCATCCAGTCCCTTGTCTCATTGTTGATATCTCATTTTTTCTTGAGAGCTTTTCTCTCTGTGATAAAATTGATTAAATGCCATAAAATCTGTAATAAAATTTCTCTGTATTTCTGCATATTCTGTAATAATCTGTAATACAATTTCTATATTTGATACTAAATTTTTATTAGGTTAGGCTACTATTTTCAGGAGCCTTATAGTAACTTACGGTCTTTAGCCTTTTATTCCTCTATCAAGTCTATTTGAACTTTACTGAGTACAAAGATTGCTAAGGGCACGAAGAGAACACAAGCATCAAAATGCAATAAAGCAGATTTCTTCAGGAACTTAAGATGAAAGTAAGTTTTCCAGCATGTTTAGATAAAACCCTGGTCAGGGAGCTTTGGAGTATACAACTTCACAGGCTTGTCTCCAGGCTCAACTGGGAACTATTGATGAGTTTCTGAGGCTCTCTCCCCTCTTCCTACATCTTATTGTTTCTGTGCCAAAATAAAAGAACCAGAAGTCTATTTTTATAGTAAGTTGTTCTGGATTACATCTATCATCATCTGAAGAGATGCTATTATGTGGGTGAACCTTCTCTTTTCATTCTAAACTGGGCTGTATTTTGCAAATTCAGTTTGCAATTCAGCTGAGCACAGACCAGCAAACCTGCTACTCAGCATTCATCAGCGACTGCCAGATGCACACGAGGTACTTAAAAGGCTTTAAGCTGCCTTACTTACCCCTCCAGATTCTATCTAGCATGGATTCAGAAAAGATAGAGTGAAGTCTGCAGCCTGCTACTGCTCGGAAGTTTTTTCACAATAGCTTTGTCCAAGTTATTTCTGTTAAAATCATCTATAAATAACTTGCATAACAACTTGAGTGTGTTATGGAATTACTGGGAATTTTGCCTGATTAGAAGAAATAAGTAAAAGCTTTGAGAAAGGAGCTCAAGATTTTACATAGTAATAAAGAGCATCTCTTGAAGAGCTGTGTTCATGTGCTTATAATTGTGAAATACTCAAGTGTTTTTCTCAGCTGGAAACACACTCTCTAAAATAATTTCAGTCCTTATTTCCTCAATAAAAGATGACCACAAAGTATTTAATCACACAGTGCATGCTAGAGCAGAACATGCTTCTGTAATACATTCACCATTTTTCTCACAACAGGTATATTTTTTCAAGGTTTGGTTTCCCTTCCTTTCCATACTCAAGAAACAATTTCTCAGTGGTTGTCCAGAGAAAAAGAGAAGGTTGTTCTATACTACAGTCTTAACTACATCATCCTTGAAACAAGAGATACCTCAAATGATAGCTTACAGGTTTTGTGCACTTCCATGCTTAACACCCTAGTGATGGATATAGGGCCGTGTGTAGCCCTACAGCAGCTGCTCCTGCTTAGCCATCACATGAAGTGCATTGAAGATTTACCAACTGAACAGCACTTGGTATGCATTTCTGAAGGGCAAGAAGATAACAGTGGAGATCATTCCTCTTGTCAAAGTTGTATCTAGATCCTTTGCAACTAGCATAAGCCAGAATGAATGACAGCTTCATTGGAAATTGCTTGCACATTGAGGTCAAGAGTTCAGGAATGCCCTATACTTCATATGGAGCATGGAAACAGAGCTATCATCTTGCACAAATAAATTATGTCCCTCCTTCACAGTGCTCTTACCGGTTCATTTCAAACCTACATTTCCATCTTCACTCTCTCAGAAAAGATAGCAGAATGTCATTGAAACTGATTGTATACTTGCAGAACTACAGGCAGACTAAAAAGCCCAACGAAAAGGTTTCTCTTACAGTGGTTTCAATGCAATTAAAATAAGGCCTATTCTCAAAAGAGCATGCACTAAGGCAACCTATAAGGGAGGCAACAAGAATAGGTAGTCAGTGTCATCTTAGGTTCCCATTTATTCATAGCTGAATGTGAAAACATTTACTGCAGTATTGCAGCTTTCCTCCTGGAAAAGCACAGCAAAACCCTTCACCACACCATACATAAAATCTGGAGAAAAGCTGGTTGAAACGGAATAGGTAGCTGAATTTGCACTGCAAGAAGTGTACTGTTCTGTTCATATTAATACCCTGAGTTTTTGTTTTCATGAGCACAGGCCTGTAAAGCTCAGCTTTGTTCAGAATATGCAAAGTTGTACATTGCTGATTGGTCATTTGGTGTGCATATACTTTGGACACATGGCAGGCTTTTGAAAAGCATTTTACCTAGCACTAAAAGTTAATAGCTTCATATAGTCCTTCTTTCTCAACTGCGCCTGGTGTTGCAGAATGATTTTTCAACAGTTTAAGATGAAAGGATTAGATGAATCTCACTTCTAAGTCCCAGAGTCTTTTGAAGCAAATTAAGAACAACATTAGGGACTTTTGTCATGTTGGGTACTGAGCTGTTCTGTTTGTAATGTAAATTATACTAGCTGTAGGTAAGATGGCGATCTATTGTAATAGTTTCAGAAATTACAGTTTTGCATTCATATGCAACAAAAACAAAACGTTCTCTCAGCTGAAAAGATCTTTGCTAAAACCCACAAACCTTTTGTAAATGAGAGTCTCTCAGGAAGAGCTGACCTAGTGCCCTCTGAAGTCACTGAATGATGCGTGTGGTCTTTAATACATATTTAATAAGATCAGCAATGGCATAGCTGGCATACAAAGTGGAAGATCTACCATCAAACACATTGATGCAGGAAGATGATGCTGTATTGTCATATTCCACGGATGATAGCGTGGGCATTACTTTCTTCCTATGGCCAAAGATGCTCCAAATTATTGAGTTAATTTAAGCTAGTCAAGGTCATTAAAAAACAATGAAATCTGAAGAACACATTATCTAAATTTACTTATTAAGGGAGAGCTTTCAGAACAAATGACTGTCCATCACTCAGCTATGACCCATTAGAATTTAAACAAGTTTGAGCAGTTTAACTTGACATCATCATGGCAAGTGAAAGCTCTCGTACTTTGTATGAGGCTCAGTCTCAAAGCTGGAGTTCAAGAGCTAAAAATCTCACTGTTCCAGTTTCTACAGGCTTCACTTGGCACGTAGGACTTCTTATTTGGGGGATGTGCAAAACCAGCAGCAAACCCCACAGCATTGCATCCCTCCCACTCAAGGAAAAACAACAGTGTGGTTGCTTAATTTCAACATCAACAGTGTGATATTATAAAATATCTTAAGCAACACACAAAATATTTTGTTTTCAGAGCAGATTTTTGCTTTTCTCACTCTGTGTCATGTCTGTCCAAGGACACTGTGCCTAAGTCAGCAGTTTCCTCCAGCCAGACAATCAAGCTGCTTCCAGTCACTTGAGAAGTGAACATCTGTTACTTAGCAACTGGGGAGGCAATTTGGGAGCATACACCACACTTGTCGTTCTCTTCTTGCAAGGCTGTCAGGGACCCAGCTACTCTGTGCAAGTAATCCTTTCCACAAAGGCAGAAGGCTAATGTGAGAAGATTATACATTTCCAGAAATAAACTTTACTTCAACTATTCTTCAAACTGCAGTTAGAGAATGTTTAGCATATAATTTCCTCTACAGCCATTGGATACTCAACACAACAACCAGTCAGTCAGACTCTGTTTCTAGGTCAGAGACAAAGCCTGGGTAAAGTATTTAAGTAAATTCATTTCTTGGTTAAGAGTAGGCCTGCTTGCTTTCACAGTTCTGACATACCAGGTATCTGCATGAAGTTTTGTTCTGTTTGAGAAACTTCCAAGTAACTCAGAAGTTGAACTCTCACACAGACTATGCGAGATCTACATGGACTTTGCTGGAGAGAGCTGGGAGGACAAGTGATCGTGGAGTGCAAAAAAACCCCAACCCAACCAAACTACAACAACAACAAAAGCACCACAAAAAATGTTTGCTTGTCAGCATTTATAGATGATCCTGCACAACAGTCTCCTAAATGCTTTTGTGTTACTGGCTGTTCTACATTTAACCTATAGATTATAGACCGAAATGGATCAGTAGAACTACATCTCATGCTTAAAGATGTACAAATATTAATAGAATGGCAAGTATCATTTAAAAAGCTTATTTTGTTAATTCTTTCTTTAGAAATGACTCGGTGGAATTTTAGAAAAGAAATCTTCCCAGCTATACAGCTAGTGGCAACAACTGAGTTGAAATGAGAGGAAGCAAAAGCTTAGAATATAATTTCCTCTTAGCTTCTCCACTGCCACCTTGAATCTACTTGCATAAATCCTTAAAGCTTGTCTAGCATGTAAATGAATTGTGTAGATGATAGCTCACCACCAGCAATGCTTTGAGTCTTCTAAACACATTATTAACAGTTAATGATTTCTAATTATGGTTTCTGTAGCAATTAAGTCACTGGCTCCTTTTCAAGTATTAAATCAGAATTTTTGCTTCTCCCTGCAATGCTCACATGTTGGAATACTGCTAGGTAGCCATGACAGTAACAGTCATTTATACATAGAGAATGGCGCCTGCAGCACAACCTGCATGTACTGATGAAGTAAAAATATTACTTGCTGGAAAACTATCAGCATTAGTTTTCTGTAAAGCCTGCTGCAAATCAGGTCATCTAATCTAAACTCAATGGCAATTTGAAATCTCAATGATTTGAGGAAAAAAAAATAAAAAATCAATACTTAAAACAGCAAGAAAATCTGATGTGAAAAGGACTTTAAACAGCTGTAAATGCTCTTTTCTATAATTAGAATGTGATATGTAGCCACAACCATTCTACATTACACTCTAAAATTATAACAGCCTAATCAATTGTTGGAATAGCTCAGCAGGGAAGTAAGAAACACATTATCATTTGAAACCTTTAAATCAAGCTCACCATCTTTTTAAGTCACACATTACAAGCTACCAGATTTACAGCAGAACTTGCTACATAAAATAACTGGTTTTTGATGGGCAGAGGCCAAACAATGACTGCAATAGCCTATTTCTGCGAAGCTCATAGAAGATTTACTATTTGAAGGAAATAAATTGCTTCAGGAAGAGTTTCCAATGCAAACTGCATAGGTAATTGTTTACACAGCAAAGCAATACTGACACTATCCTAGGCTGTTTCTGTAACCAGCTGTGACAGAAGCTACTACCTTTATCAGTCAAATTGAAGTTTACAGATTAGTGTAAATCTTGGATTTCAGACACTAAACTAAAGCAAGTTATGGATCTAGATTCTACCACTATGCACCTTGATTTTCGTGGAAACTTTTTGTACTGTTTGCACAGCATTGTCTACAACAGGTATTTAGGCTATGGCTGTGATTGGATTATACACAAGCCTGCACTTAAATTTGTACAAGCAATTGCTGACCTTTTAACTACACAGGCTGAAGCCTGAGTTTATATCTTCACCTACATCTAGGAGAACCCTCACTTCAAACATTTCTCAGCTCACTACAGGTATAAGAAAAAAAAAAGAAAAAAAAAATAAAAATAAGAACAGTTCCAAAGAACGATCTCACCACTTTGCCTTAATAATAATGCTAGATTATTAAGCAGGAAGGTTTTCTTGAAATCCCTTAAGCAGATTTTCATGAAGTCCCAAGAATATATCCCAGAAATTTCTAATGGAAAGCCTTTGACTACTCATCACCCAAATTTCTTTTTAGGAGATTCATTCATTAGGATTTATGAGAGTTATGAAAATACATATATGCATGCGGACAGGCACTGCTAATGCAGTGAACAAATCCATTTCTTAAAGCAGAAAGTAGCCTCAGCTTGACAGGAACCTTGGCTTCTACCTGTCTGTTATCACAATTTGGGATGTTTATACTTACTTTGTACCTTATACCTGCTTTTTTAAGGTGGCTAGATAAATCTTGCCCAGTACCAGACAATCTATAAAAGCATCTGGATTTATACTAGAGATAGAGCAGTTTTCAAGCCTAATGGATTTAGCAGATTGTGTGTCACATGCATAAACTAGACCTGAGAAGACCAAATCTCAGGCAAGCACTCCATTTCTCTTGGATCACTAAGACTTTGGGCAGAGCTACATTCCACAAAGAGCAACATGTAGCATTAAAAGCACTGCATGTCAAGAATGACAGTGTAAGCAATTATCCCCTTCTCTAAAAGAGTTGCTCCACACCACACCCCACAAACCGATTTAGAAAAGTACTACAGAACCCCAAAAATCTGTCCCTGATATTTGACTTCTGTTAGGAGGGTTTGCCAGCAGCCTTTCATCCTTGTCAGGTTACACTTTCGAATCCCCATCTGGGAGGAGAAAAGATAAAACCAGGAACCACCACAAGACATATAACACATTTCTACTCTGGATCACAAAACAGCCATGTATAGATCTTGTCATGCCCTCAACATCCCTCTCATTAGATTCTTTCACAAACCTACATTTGAAAATGAACCTTACATACCCAGTTTTATCTCTTATAAGTTTATATCTCTTACATGGAAGTTGGTGGTGTTTTTTCATTTGTTTTATTTGGTGTGGGTTTTTTTTGTTTTTGTTTTTTTGTAAGATAGAGTTTTTGTGTGTTTCTTTTTCTTTGCAAAGATTATTACATCAGTCTAGATAGTTTCCTTAAGCAGCATCACACAGCCATGAGCAAGCAGAAGACAAGTAAACAGAAGGAATATTATATCTCACAGTGATTCTTTTCAAAACAGCACACAGAGTCTATCTTCAGTGACACCTTCACACATGCAATAGGGGAGAGAAGAGTTGCTGGTTTTGCCTGGGTCTGCCTTGCATTTGTATTAATAAGGTTCTAAAAACGCTTAAAAGGACTGTTTTTCTGCCGGCTTAAGTGAACACTCAAGAGCCATATGGGGAAAACAAAAGACCACTCCTGACATTTATTAAAAGGGTTGAGCTCTTTATGTGTCATCAGGGAAACATTCATTGATTTCACAGAGATGAGCTGGGTAATGGGATTCAGAGCTTTACAGTTGTAGCCAGTAAGTCAACTGCAGGTCATTAAAGGCAAAAAGAATCATCTAGTTTCTTTTCTGCAGCACGTGAAGGTAGGTTACTTCACTAATGCAAATCTCACCATGACCCCATTTTTCAGTCACTTCTTCCAAAGTGCCTCAGACTAATGTTTCTAGTAGGTCCATCCCTCTGAGCTTCCTACTAGTATCAAAAGATATTAGAAACAATTACACAAATAATGCTATACAAAGAAATAGTTATCTATATTCCAAAGTCTATAGTGGGGTTCAAGTTAAATGAGAAAAAGTTATGCAGACTCAGTAGCTAAGTAGCTCAGTAGGTTCTGAGTACTTTCTGCAGTACTTTGACATTCTGCTTTGCTCAATGACATGTGAAAGTTAACTTGCTGTAGCCCAGGCTTGGTTAGTACTTGCTGGATTTTCTAGCTTTGTGTATTTGATGTTAAATATGTCTCTTTCACCAGCCAGCTAAAAATGCAACTTGGATATTATTTTGCCCTCCTTTTGCTGTGGAATCCAGAGTTCCACAGACTGTACACTATGTTTTATACAGAATGCATGAGCATTTGTACTTTCAAAATAATCTGAGCATTGTGGGAGGGTCATTCAGTGGCATAAGGTTAACCCAATTGTGGCAACATACAGCAGATAAATCCATTTGCATGCTTCCAATTTATAAGATGTCTCTCTCCACAACCCTGTAAGTAATGTTGACATTTAAAAGAAATTTATTAACTGAAGTTTTCAGACTGGGAAATCTAAAGTAGAATATTTAAGCTGACTTTTAAATCAGCTACATAGCTAACCTGCCAGTGCTGAGAAAAGCTGAATTCTGTGATGGAATTTGTGGATACCTAAAGATTCTCAAGGATGCAGATCTAGTAGCTATGAAAATCCCAGCTTGTTGGCTTCAGAGATCACTTCAGGACAGCCATCTTGCTGAACTCCTGAATGTACCTATTGGCAAAATAACTGGATGCTCTCCTGGAAGTTGCACCAGCTCAAAACAAATCTCTTCAGTGAGGCATATCGTACTTCAGGCCCCTCAATTAATAGTGATTTCATTTGATATGTGCTCTTTCTGCCCTTGTAGGGCTCACTCTTTAGGAGAAACTGACAGAAATTAGATCACAAAAGAAAAGTCTCACTGGTGTAGTTTTATTTTTTTAAAATAAGGACTGATGGAATCACAGTAACTACGGCCACAAAATATATATAAATACATTCATATTATTATCCAGAATTAGTTTTTGAGTAATTTTAGAATAAGTCAAGACATCAAAGTACACAAGTCTCTACTGCATTCCACTAGCACACATCATGATTGTTTGGAACAACGCAGTTGGTGGCTAGTTCCTAAGCTTAGAGGCACCATTTTCCTTCAATCTTGGCCTCCAATGAAAATATTCTTGTCAGGCAACTAGAAAAAACAAAAATGAGTCCTAAACTTAGAACAAGGGTCCAGTTTTAGCATCATGATAGAAAATGAGATGAAACAAATCCAATTACACATTGGTAGCATCTGGGGATTCAGTCTACCATACCAGAGGACTGACACATGTGCTAGACTGTCTGGTGCTACTGAGAGTGAGGTCACTGGAGATCTAATTCTTAATGCAAGGAAGAAGGAAGGGAAGAAGTATTCATACGTGGTGAGCCCTGGGCAAAACAAGTGCGCATCAGGCAGAAGTGAAAGCTGCCTGTGCTGAGCATCATCCCTTCTAAGAAAGATCCACTGTAGTAGCAAGACAGAGCGCTTGTATCTCACCAGGCAAGACTGGTGAGATCCTGAGAAGTAACAGCAAAACAGAAAAGAGTATTTTAAAAAGAAAAAGGTCATCACTGATAACTACCCTATTTTATTTTATTTTTAATTTACTGCTCCTGACCTGCTCACATTCGCATCTCATTCTCTTTGCTGCATATGTTATGAAGAACACTTACTGCATAATCTTACTCCTGATGAGAGATCACTTGAAAAAAGTCCCCAACTGTAGATCAATACCTTCATTCTCAAAAGAAATAAAATAAATAAATCATAAATTCAACACAAAGTTCTTGGTTCTAGAATGCCAAGGGGCAGAGCTCCATGCTGCTCTCTCAGTAGAGAATGCTCTGGCTTTCAGCACATTCACAAGCAGCCTTGTGCATTCAACACACAGCCTTAAAAACCTTTTTATATGAATTAGGATAAACTAAAGATAAACTAGAGCTGTGCAGAATCCAGCAGTATCAGAAAATCTATGGGTTTTCATGCAAATTTTCTCCCTTCACACATCTTATAGAGTTACACATCTATAGCAGAAACGAGGACTGAATTCAGTTGTATTTTGTATTACACACAGAGAAATGCAGACATATTAGAGCCTTTTTATGATTTGATTAGATGAAAATACAACTCTCATTCTCTACATATGCTTGTATGTACATAACCAATACCATTATTTACAAGTGACAGCAGAACTTGCATTCTGCTTCCATCATTCTGCAGTAATGCTGTGTTGTTTAAGCAGAAGTGAGCACAGTGGTAAAACAGGTAAAGGATAGCATTGCACAATCAGTTCTCTACAGGCTCTCCTTTGTCTCCCACTTTTCTTCTACAAGTCAGTTCAATGGTGCTAGAGATCTGAATTTCACAACATAAACATAGCTTAACGTACATTAAAAAGAAACTGCTCTAAAAGACAAAATTGCCAGAGCAATTTTAAACATTCTCAAAAGCAAACGTTGCTCAGACAGACAAATCTTGTTGTGACACGCGCCCCAAAAATAACCATGGCAGGCTCAGAATTTACATCTACATAAAGAAGGTTAATGAACCAGGAAAATCGTACTGCACAGGAAGCAAATGCCAAATATTGCTCCTAGCTCTTTCTTGTGAGTCAGTGGCTGCTGTGGGAAAGGGGGGTACTAAAATAAATAGTACCGCATACTTAGTGAGGTTGGAACATCCCAAAATGCCATGAAGCTGTCAGTCTGCATGTCAGAACCAACGTGCAGACTTGTCTGGAAGAAGGAAGAGTAAATTCAGAGCTTCAAATAATCACCAACTTTTACAGTTGTTTATTAACAGTAATGGAAGGAAGGCCTTCTTATGATTACAAGTCAGGCTTTTTATTCAGAACTATACTGTAATTATCTCCTCATGTGAAATTTGTGAGGAATACATATTTATGTTTAACAAAAAAAAATAGCAATAATAATTCTAGTCAGAGGTGACAAAACAATTGAGATTATCTGAATACGCTAAGGGCTCCATCCCAGCATTAAACTTAAAACATTAACAGTTTTTTGAGGGAGGTGGGAGAGGAATGGAGAAAGCCAAAGAGCAGTTTTAAATGATACTGACAAATTTAACATAAGCAATGCAGCTACTTCTACCAACCTGTAACAGTTTTCTACAAGTCCTCACATGGCAACTCTAACTTAACTTATTCAGTTTAAGAATAAAAAGATTTTAACCTAAAAGAGGGAAGGTTTAGCTTAGATATAAGGAAGAAATTCCTCAGCATGAAAGTGGTGAGGTACTGGAACATGTTATTCAGAGAAGCTGTGCATGCACCATATCTGGGGCTGTTCTGAGCCAGACTGATTTGGTCCCTGGGCACACCGGTCTAGTGGGTGGTAACCAGCCCACATCAGGGGTTGGAACTGGGTGGGCTTTAGGACCCCTCCCAACCCAAGCAATTCTATGTTTCTAACTTGAAGAAAATTCAAATTAAATGAGTAACTGCATCAGAAATATGTCTTGCTGAATTCTAACAGTGCTGGGTGCAGGACAGTATAGTTGCTCTCCTAGCTTGTGTGATACAACCTACAGTTCTTATTTCATCTAATAAGCAGAAAGCAGCAATCCTACAATAGCCATTAACCTTGCTGTAGGCGTCAACATCCAGGACTATCCATGGGGACACGAGCAATCCTGAACCCAGAAATTGCTTTGGAATATAATTACTTATGTGTAGAAGGCCACCAATTTCACATTCATTACGAGAATTTGAGGATTAGTAATAATTATTCTAATTCTAAACAGTGATTTGACAGCAAAGGTCTTGAGGAAGCTTGGAAACAATCTGCTGGATCTAAGCCTAGTTAACACTTCCAGTTGACAGCTGCAGTGTAGGTATGCCAGCCATCTCTAGTAGCATCCTTTGACAAGACACCTTCAGCAAAGGCCAGTAACCAAACAGCTCAATCACTCTGACAGACTAACTGTGTGATTTACTTACACAGCTTGTTGCTAAGTGCCTTACCATAAATATTTACAAACACCTCCTACTGTGGCTTCAGAAGATAAAATTATCATAAGAATTAAGCTCAGATACGCTTCAGTTGTGCTATGAGTTTGATCAGCCCAGACTCAGGTAAGGGCAGAACCTCTTCAGAGGTGATCACACCAGCAGTGTTTCCTCAGGTATTAGGAAAGCCACACTGCTGCATTTGCTGCCTATTTCCTGTTAAATTGATTCTTTGCTCAAGATTTGTCCATTCAGTGCAGTGTTCAACACTTGATTTCTTCATCTCTGTTTAGCACTTCATTCCAATTTAATTTGTCTCCAAATAAAATGGCACAGATGGAATTTTGCTGCAGAAGACTAGCAGCTGTTTCAAACAATAAAGCCTGCACAGAGTAATGCCCTTCTGAATCACTGAGAAAAACCCAACACTACATATCCACCTTCTTCCCACAGAACATGTTATGGGTTGTTATTCTTCTCTGAAGCACACATTACTCCCCATTATTTTCACAGTGAAAACCATCGCTGTCACGCTGAGATAAGTAGCTCCACAGCAGCACCTCCATAAGACTTTGAGAGATATTTTTAGAAATAAATTGTGATATATCGTCTCCGTAAGGAATATAAACGTAATTCCACGTGCCTCAGGCTGTAAAGGAAGCTCTGTCGGCTCTGTGCGCCCGGTTTTGTTGCCAAGCTGCGGGGACAAGATTTCTGCTGGCACCTGCTGCCACCTACCGGTTTGGAAGCCAGATCTTCTGGCGGAATGGGAGCTGCAACAAAACCGGGCGGAACTGCGGAAAGACCTGGCAAAACAGGATCTGAATCGCTGCGTTTTTACTCTGAGACAACACACCACCCGTCAAGTATTCGTAAAGAGGTAGACAGAGCCAGTGATGGAGTTCACCTCTATTTGCTTTCAGCAAGTAGTGGGTACGCAAGCTGTTTTTATACTATCTTGTAGGATCATCCGGTTTAGAGCAATTCCAACCAAAAGGTGTCCCCACTGCACCGCAGAAGTGCCATTAGGAGATACCTCTCCAGAGCATCTAACAGCTGAGGAAGCTGTTAACCATTCTTTCATTCTTTTTCTACCCCCCACCAAAAAATAAGAAACCTTCCCCAGGGAATGCTTCGACATCACATCATAGCAAAGCACTGGGGCTGCAAACTACAAAAGCTACAAAAACTACTCAAATTTCAGTTCTGAAAATGAAGCTTCAGCTAGGAAGAAACTCAAATTTTAGGTCAAGTTAAAAAGAAAAGCAAAATCTCTGCTTCAGCTGACTCTATTTGAACGAATGGTAGCTGCATTCCCAGGTGCGAGATGTACTAACTTGACTGAGATTTAGCATTTCCTGGACAGTTCTAGTAGTCCACAAAGGTATCTCACTAGTTTTTCTTTTAGTAACTAATCTAGAATTACAGTAGCAGATTTAGTACCCTCAATGCTATGTTTTCACTCCATCCTACCTGTACCCAAAACAGAACTATTAGTTTTCAATACAAAACTGCTTTTTTATATAGAAAAGATGCAGTCTATAAAAGCACAGATGGATTAAACTCCTTCAGCTAAATACATATCTTGAGATTACCACATCTCTACACAATAACTCAAAAG
Organism: Excalfactoria chinensis; assembly: GCF_039878825.1. Classification (NCBI taxonomy): domain Eukaryota; kingdom Metazoa; phylum Chordata; class Aves; order Galliformes; family Phasianidae; genus Excalfactoria; species Excalfactoria chinensis. The sequence goes on from NC_092836.1 coordinate 15,081,744, forward strand.
ACATCTTAGTCCATACAGACTAATAACATGTAACAGGATTGTACCAAGCCAAGTATGACAGTTCCCAGCATAAACATGCAAGATTCTCAGTATATTCAGTCTAAAGATTTCTAAAGAGATTCAGAGTAACTTGTTCAAATGATTTAAGTAATAAGGAATTTTAAAACAGTAACAGTATTGTAGTATGTAACACAGGCTTACAGTTTGAACCTTGCATGGGTGAGGTGGTGGAGGAACCTTGAGGGATTGGGTTTAACAGAGGCAGAAGTAACTGAAAAACAGCCTGCATTATTCTGTTAGTCCAAATTCTACAAAAGTTTTGTCAGCTCAGATCAATAGCGCACAAAAGCCTCCAATACAGTAAGAAAACCTACAGATCAAATTTGCAAACTACGGTACCAGAAAAAGTATTGAAACAAAAGTCTATCATCCAACTCACCCTGCACAACTCCAACCTGATGCATCCTCGATGAAGGTAGAAGTAACCACACGCAATGCGTTCACGGTATCAGCTCCAAGTGAGAAAAAGGTGCGAAGCACCCAACAATGTACTTCTTTCCTTTTGTTTCTCCATCAGGGCCATCATGTGCTGTCAATTAGTTTTAATTAGTTCAAGCAGCCAGTAACCTCCAATAGCATCACGTTCTGCTGCCTCTACTGTAAAAGTATTGAATTGCATTGATGAAAAATGTGTAGAAGGGGAACAGTGATAGCCATAGAAACAGTAGGCGCTACAGTTTGGGGAGAACTATGTACTAAAAGAACCCCAAAAAACTTTCCATAAAATCTGAAGCAAAAACTTGACAGCAGGGACTTTTAAACCTATCATGGGCTGACTTTCTGAAGAGTATCTAAAAATAGGTAGATAAATGTTCTCTGCCTGAGTAGCTGTGGTTTGCTCTTTTGAGCATGGCATAGCTTAATTGCAGACAGTTTTTGGCCCTTTAGGAAGAAGAGAGGAATGATTTATTGGCATGCAGTATGATGGGTGTTTTCAATTAAATATAAAGAGATTGGCTAGAGCTCTCAGATTTCCTGATAAATTGTTTTACAATAAAGTTTAGGAAAGGATGCTGTGCCTCTTTGTGTTGTAGTAAGTACTGGGAGTTGGCTGACTGACTACATCAATAGCAAGCTGATAGAAATTGAAAGCATATCCCAATAATATTGTCAACATCCATCAATAGCAAGGGACTCTCAGCTGCCTTCATGCTTCTCTTCTTGTTTAATTGAAATACCACAGTAGCCAGGACCTTCTTCCCACAAGGAACAACTTGTGGAAAATGGGCCTGATTGAGGCTTCTAGTATTTGTCATAGTAGAGATTCCTCAGAATATTAAAAAAAAATAAAATAAATTTGTTTTTTCCACTTATGACAATGCACGCACTTTCTGTTCACTGGTATCAACAACAAAGCTCAAGGCAGTGCTCTTCACAGGGTGGACAAACACAGGCGATGGTCAAGGCAGATGAAGATCTCAGGTGCACAAAATAAGCTTGAAAGCCCAAGCAGAGCATTGTATAGTCAGTGTGAGCAGGGTCAGCAAACAAAACAGGTGTGACTGGAATTCAGATGAGCTGAAGGAGTGCTAGACATGGCTGATATCAGCTGCAGCTCTCAGAGAACAAAGGTTTAAAAAGTAGAAGTTACAGATCCTTTTAAAATTAAAATATGTAAGAAAAGAGATCTGCTACTCTTCCCTCAAATTCTCACCTCTAATCATATCAATCCATAATGTATACAGCAGTTGGAAGATGGTATTTATCTTGCTGCAGTACCTCCCTTCAGCACTAATATTAGTCTGGCCAGGTAATAAACATAATGGAGAGATATGGGGAACTAAATGTGTGTTTTTATTGGGTGAGGTTTCAGCTAGATTGGTTCTTGAACTGGTTATCTCCATGGTTCTCCTAACAATGCTGCTGAAAAATCAGGGTGCAGAAAAATGCATTCATGGGGGGCGGGGGGGTGAGGGGGAATATGGGGGTATTTAGAAAGTAGTGGCTGATCTGCACTTTTCCATGGCAACATGGATTTGACAAGATCAGGATACTTCAGTTTAGTTTGTTTCAGCCACAGATTTATTGCATGACCTCAAATGACTTAATTTCCTCATTGATAAATTCCAAATTTAAAAATGAGGGATGCATTTCTGCTCTATCAATATAGTTGTGCTTATTTCATTTGTCAGGTGAGGGTCACGTAAAACACAAACTAAAATACACAGAATAAGTTTTGCCCATTTTCTTTAATTTTTAAAAACAAAAAAAGTATGAAATTTTGTGCCCTTGAAAACCAAACAGAATCTTTCTTTGTTCAAAACGTTACATAAACCTTGGAGGTTACTGATTTTTATTGTATTATTTAAAATAATACCGTGGATACTTCAGAAAAGGGCAATACTGTTTCTATCACATAAAAAAATGATCACGATATAGTTGTTTTCTGCATTTTCCACCTTCATATTGTTTCAAAAACAATAATAATAATAATCACAGTACTACTAGGAAATTTGCCCTCCCACGGCCACCCTCCCAAAAAAAAGAAATCTATTTAAAAAAATATCAGTAAAGTGTTAAACAAGTCAGATATTAAATGCACACATTTACAAGCACAGCATATTAGCAATACAGTATAATGCTTTAGACCATGTCAAACCACATGTATGTGTATAAAGCTAGTAGTGAAATGGTTCATAGCAGCAGAACAGGAAGCATATTCCATACACAGCTCCTGTGGAGATATTTGGATGAGTACTACAGTTCAAGGTACACTGACAAGCTAAAATGCACAAGTCAGGGTTTGTATTTTTTTTCTACTACAGCAATATGTGTTATGATTTAAAGGGTAATCTTGATTTGTCTGGGATTTTCCTTGTGTATCTAATGGGTGGCCCAGTAACCAGTGGGGGTTCCACCTATTGGCACATTTTGCTGTAAACATTCATAAAGATAACTTCACTGAAATCAAGGATAAAGGCCAAGCACAACCTAATAGTGCATCTACATTCTGATCCTTCACTGAAAAAAGAATGGGTTGATATTTACATCACAAGGCTCATCTGTGATTTTGGCGTCTTAGGTTCTGGGTGGAGAGAAGAACTAGAAATAGGCACCATGTTAGAGATATTTATCACTTATTTGGACTTAGGAAAAATTATATATAGATTTTGGAGTGGAATCTTTTCAGTCAAGATGCAACTCGCAGTCATGTCATTGTGTATTCTACAGTCATATAACTCAATCTGGAGTTTCAGTTTGGGGAACACTTCTCTTCTAGAAGTATAATTTCCCAATTGGAGAGTGATTTTCATTAGTTGCCTCCAGTTCTGTATGTCAAGATCAAGACGCCCCCTGAGCTGGCCCAGCATTAACAAGATGATGGCTTTGCACTGTTACAAAGTCAGGCTCCTTCAGCATGTCCTTTACTGAGCACCTAGTGATAGAGACGTGCAAATTGAAGAAAGACTTGGAGTATTTGAAGTGGAATTGCGGTAGAAAAGTTTTTAGACAGCAAGAATACAAATAAGATGAAGTAAAACAAAGTAGATGAATTAATGCTGTCGCTTGAGACAGTGATTCCTTGAAAGGCTTTTATAAGAAGTATATCAAGATAACAATGAAATGTTGCCTAATTATACAGCTCCATGTAATATTAAGGTGTTTCTAGTGACTTCCACTGAACTGTTTTCACTGCTAGAAGGCCAGCAGACAGTTCTTTTTCTAATAAACCCAGATGTTGGTATCTAAGGTTGGCTGATCTTGAATTGCAGAGAAGACAGCAGATTTTTTGACACTTCGTCAGACTTCTCTTAGGCTGTTTGTCTCTCCCCACTGAATACTGTGCAGTACTCCTCTACAAGCTTATCATCCAGCCATTAAATGAAAAACAGGATAGGAAAAGAAATAATTGTTTCAGTGCATGCCTCAATACTGTTCAGAGTACAAGAATCAGTGCCCAGTCCGAGAGTTTTTAGAAAGTACATTGAAAATCAGAACAGCAATATTGTGCTACATGTCGTGATTACAGGTTCCCTAATTTCTTTTAAGGGGAATGACCGTACCGACTGCCAAATGTGTGAAGAGACAGAGGCCAAGGTATGGAGAGCTCTAAACCTGATCTTTTTTTTTCCTTAAAACATCTCTGCACACGTGGAGAGACCTTGACCTCCTCCTGCTGTACAAGCATAAACACATTTCACTTCAGGGGATGGGAAGTGTCAACTGAAATGAAGTACTGGCTACCCAGACACTAAAGAAAATGAGAAATGCTTTAGAAGTCTCCTGAAGCGGTATGTGTTACCTTGGAGGGCATTAACTTACAAGAAAAGAAAGATTTATAACTCTTAAAATATATATATTCTTAATCAATCTCCAGAAAAAAAAACCCACAGCGACTCAGAAGTGAAGCTATCTCACAACATTTTCAGGCCTGTTGGAAACAGATTGAACATGGAAGGAAGGCAGTAAAAGCAGTCGAGGTGGTGCTTCCAATCAGCTTCACAAAACTTGCCCTGAAAGAGGAGCTTTGTTAGGTGCAAAACTCAGTCTTGCAGCTTGCTGGCCCAGAGGAAAGGCCAAATCAATACGCGGTGTGGTGCAAAAGCCACTGTTCTCAGTTGGACAGGCTCCTGATGGTTTCAGTTGACTTCGGGTACAGCCCACTTTAGACAGCTCTAATGTAACAGCATTTAACATGTATGTTAAATAATGTAACAACATATCCTCAGTTTCTTCCAATATAAACAAAAGGACATTCTGGTACTTTTTATATACATACATTAAAAGCTGAAATGGTCTGAAATGCCTGGAGATTAAAATGCATATAGCTATACAACATCACGCCTGCCAGAAATCAAAGTAGAAAAGCTTTACAGCACATTATACAGGTCTCTCTAATTTCTAAAAAGCATTTACTGAAATTACCATATTACAAGAAGTCATCACTAACATATCATATAATACTATTTCTTTTTCTTTTACATAGTCATTACTTATATAGTAATTTTTAAAAAATCACTTTTAAACAAGTATACAATTTTCACTTTAAAATTAACTGGTTAATAAAATTTTGTGCAAAACAAGCCAGCTTCTATAATTAAGTGAATTTATTTATTTTTATACAAAAAGAAAAAAAAAAAGAAAAGAAAAAAAAAACACACAAAAAAGAGTTCTTTCAGAAATGTGTCTCCTTTTCTGTAATGGCTGAAATGGTGCCGTCTCCTTTCAGTTTGGCATCGCAGTCATTTATTGCTGCAATGTAGGATCTTCCTCCAAGTTTCCCTCTCATTTTCAGATCCGAGCTGGGTGTAATCAACTTCCTGAATTTCTAGAAAATGCAAGAAAATGGAAGTCGTTATCTTTTTCCTGCTCAGGGCATTTCTCAGACAGACAGACTGATTTTAAAGCTGTCTTTTGTTGGATGTCTCTCTTCTGGTGGCCCTGTTAAAGACTGCACTGCAATTCTTTTCACATCACACCAAACCAAAGGATAGAGAAGGAAGGTGAAGACAAACTGTAATTGGGGAAAGTGTCCAGCAAACCTATGTGAGTGTTTGCTATTCAGCTCCTGGAGGAAAACCCTAGGGACACAAACATCAATTATCAAAATCTTGGAAAGAAGACTAACTTGAATGAAAGGCTAGTATAAACTTTCTTGATTTAGCTAATGTTCCAGACATTTTAAACTTCAAATTCAGAAGGAAAAGGAACAGAGCAGATTAGAGTATTGGTTAGCTACCATGGGCTCAAGCCGGTGAAGGCAGAAAAGCAACATGCAAATTCCAAAGAAAATGGAGAGAATATAGTGCCAGGCTGCAAGATTCAAATACCACTGGAACACACATATGGAACAAAGACATTGATTTTCTGATTAAACTGTGCATAGTCTTATGCAAGTGAGACTTCCATTCCAACTTCTTTGCCAGTACTGCTAATCTGAAAATCTCACCTCTATGAAAGTGCCTTCTGCCTTCCAGAACTTAATGCAGATCCACAAAGGGATACAAATCATGGAAGAAAGAGCCATCAGCCACCCTATGCCATAGCCCCAGTCAGGATATGTATATACATTGTTATACTTCAAAGGCTTGTATTTCACCAGGAAAAAAATGAAGATTCCCTGAAATAAGCAGAGAAAAATATTAGCAATAATTGAAATAGCACTGCCTGTCTAACAAGAAAATGATTGTTTTTAGGCAAGGCCAATCTCCCTTAAGGTAGGAAGCAGAGCTTTACAGTAGAAGAAAAAAAAAATAAATTAAAAAACAATCTAACACAGCAATATATTCTTCTATGTACATCTGAAATAATGTGTCTCATCCTTCCACTGAAATTAACAACCTTTCAAGCTTTAATCCTATTTACCTCTCAGTGACAATAAAACCTGCATTTTGATGGCAAACAGCACCTGGGCAAAAAAGATTAAGTTTTGCTACCATGAACCAGCTGTGATTAGGTGACACTCTCCCACCTGTCATGATGAAAAATGAAAGCCACGGTTGTCAAAGTTGCTTTAATCTGCTGTCATAAGTGCAGTTCTGCAGGCCAAATCTTCTATCCTCTCAGAAGCTCTAATATATTTGTATAAATTAGACCCGTGTATAATTAAGCAGTTTAGACTGCCTAAGTTTACGTAATACAGAAAGTTACCATGTGCTTACTCCAAAGTGGAAACAGGAGTGCATGAGAGCAAGTGTCATTTTCTTCACTTTTGAGGTTGAGGAAAGTAGTCAGGAATTTTCACAACCTTTCAAAGATTTCTAACAATTCACAGAACACATCAATTTAGCAATTTTTAAAGATTCTACAGTGTTTTTGCATTAAAATATACACTACAAATCAATAGGCATTTTTCTCAACTGTTGAACTATTAACAGCAGTGAAACTCTCAAGTTATATAAAAATGCCATGTATCTAAAACAAGTTGCTCAGATATTCTATACTTACTGCACAAATACCTGGAGTTAAGACCATCCAGCACCACTTAATCAATGACAGTGGTTTATACCCAATCATATCCTCAATGTTATCATAAAAGCGATTGCTGCCTGCCCAAAAAAAGCAAAGCAAAAGAAGATGTAGAATGTACACGCACAAGGTTACGGAGGTCAGCATTTAAAACTGAACTGACAAAAATGTGTGTTCTGTCAAAGCTCCAGACATTGAGGCTGCTATCTCTTTGTCTCACACATACAACTGTCTTTTGCTCCACAATTCTGGATATATCAAGATATATCAAGAGAGAATAGCGGTGGGCAAGCTGTCTGACAAGAATGACTTCAGTCAGTAACAGTTTGAGTAGGCCCAGCTGAAAAGTACATATGCTCTTGCATGAATCCTTAATTAGCCAAAGACACGTGATCTGAAATTCATATATGCTTTACAAAGTAAAATTCAGAGTCTTTTGTATGCTAAAAACTGCTTGAGGAAGTGCCATGAACATACTTGGAACTGTGCTGGTTTTCTCCTAACTTTGCTGACAGAAGCAGCAGAGTTAGGAACATTACTATGTCACTGTCGTGTTAATGAGGCATGAAATCCAAGTGGATTTTTCTGTGAGTGTCACATGTAGAAGACAACATGGCCTGCACAGGCATTTTGTGAGAGAAGAAGGATTTATTGCTAACCCTAATTCCTAAGGCAGCTAGTGAAAAGTGAAGGTCAATCCCAGCAAAGGGCAAGAAAAAAATCCAAGAGAAAATATATCCTTAACTTTTAGTAGGGCATGGGAATGTGGAGGGCCCTGTTTCACAGGGCTTGTGTGTTTCTTTTCCTTGTGGAAACAGAAAACTTCATACATACATACTGTCACGGGTTACCTAGATTTACCTAGATGTACATACATACAAAACCACAGCAGTTTTTTAGTGACTCACCATAAACCCAGCCTATGCAGACACATTCAAATATGGCAACAAAAAGAAGGCACATGCCACTAGCTGCATAAGAGTCAAATAACTGAAAGACGTACATTCCACCCTGGAAGACAGATACAGAAAAAGGACAAAATAAACAACCAAAATGAAATGTCATGTTGGCAATGATGTGAGTAATTCATAACAAATATGTCCTTAATTACACAACCAATCTGTTGTTTATCTGGCAATCTTCCTATCAAATTTGGTTCCTTCTTGAAAAAAGGAATATTCATTTTTCACTGATACCTTTTGAAGGATCTTTTGTTCCACAGCACTTCAGATTATTCCCTATGCCAACTGAATACCGTACATTTGCTTTAAGGTAGTAAATAGTGTACCACAGAGAACCATGTTTCACTTGTGTCTGAAATGCTGTCCCACCTCCATACCATTTTTCTTCCATTTCATTAGTTACCACATAAAAGCTGTGGATAACCACAGATTTTGATTTCCAGATCTGAGCAGAAATTGGGTTTTCTGTTTGTTTTTATGTTTGTACCACTAAAACCTAAAGACATTAATTAAAATGTTGGGAAAGAAGGCAAAATCTACAGCTACCAGAACCTCCATTGGTAGACTGCAAAACAAGTGATTTGAATATAACTCAGACTTTCAGCTGCATTAATTACACGGGTCTATCTTAAGTGATAAAACATGAAATAATAAACATCCTGACTCCAAGCAAGCTTTCTATTGCTAATGTTTCTTTTTTCTAGCAATTTAAAATAAAAATTGTTTTTTCAATTTATTTTAAAATAGCAATTTTTGCATTTCCAAAAAGCAGAGCAGCCAAAAACAACAGCATCTTAAGTGAGCACAGGATCCAAACACAGTGCACACTTTGTTATCAATGGTCCTATAATTTTCTGCATGATGTAGTACCACAGTACAAATTAGCATGAAACAAAAGTATATATGCTCAACCAAGATGTGCTTGTCCTGGTTTTATCAGTGTTCCTCATCATGACATCGTGCAGCAGGCTGTTGGTTGCTGGAGCACAGTGCATTGTGGAGCTGTACTTCCTAGGTCCTGTGATTCTAGCAGTCTCAGCTACTCCTCTGTGACAGTCTTCTACTTCCTTATTATTTTAATATGACTCAATTACTTAAATTGTCGCATCTATCAAATACACTATTATTTTCTTCATTTCCTCTATTTTTTCTCATTCTTAATCAGAGGTGTTGAGAGCTGGCTGGCTTTCTAGAGTCTGCCTCTAGGCAAGACGAGAAGAAAAACTATAAAGCCAAATTAATAACATTATGGAAAATCTGACTAATGTAATATGAATAATATTATACAAATCTACATGCAAGATACTTAATCTCTTATCCCATATGCATTCAACACTGAAATAATGAGATTCACAGACCATTTCAATCGAAACAGATCTTATTTCAGCCACTGCCTCATTTAACACCAACAGTCAGCAGCATCTTCTCTTTGTCCAGCTACAAGCCCTTTACTTCTGAATAAAAATAATAAACTTTCTAGTGGTGAGTTTTCAGCTCCTTCACATTGAGGGCTGTATATCTTCCGTTCAGCTGCAGGGCGTCAGGCCTTTTTTGAGAAAGACATCTGTGTAGTCTGGTACAAAATGTCAGTTCAACAAGAAAGAAAGAAAGCAACAATACATTTCATTTTGTCCTCGTCTCCACTTTTCTCCCAGGGAATGGATGAAATTCATTTGTTTTGTTTTTTTTTTTTTCAGAAACAAAGCAAACTGAAAAGTACATGCTGCAGGACCATGGTTCTCTGTGACACCAGATGAGTTGAAGCCCTGGGAAGTGTCTTCTCTGAAAAACCCTGCCTGATACTGTTGGACAAGAGACACATCATGGCCTTTCACAGTTAAGACAGCCAGGATTCCCCAGACACACATTCCTCTGGCATTTAACTCAGCAGCTCATCAGACTTGCAACACTTGTTTGCTTCTCACCCTGGTGCAGGGAGACTCAAATGGAAAAATATGAGCAGAGGAGAGTGTGGACTCTGAGTGTATTTTCACTGTTTTGAGAAGGTAAAGCAAAAAAGAGACTGTTTATATAAGTCACACTCTAAAGGAAGCACTGAGCAGCAGGACAAAAATCCTACCATGAAGCTCCCAGAGTTCTCCCCTCCCCTAGCACCATACAGAGTAATGGCAGATTTGTGAATCTGTGAACCATGAATTAATGGGATAGACTAACACCCTTAGAGATTCTGATTCAAAACTGCCCTAAGCAAACACTCTGAGTTGTTTGAAAAAGAAAATAAATTCTTTTTTTTCTCGTATCAAATCAATTTCTGCTCAGAAATTGACTTTACTGATGGACTTGGCCCAATGATATAAAAGTCAATCACATTTTAGGGTTTTTTCACTTCATTATCTTTACTCATTTTTTTATCTAACATTTAACTGCCTTCAGATTGGTCTGCCCAGAGTAAGCCAGCTGCAACCATCATCAGTTATATCTGGTTGGCTGGTGCAAAGCAGATGGAATTTCCTTGGTTGTGTAAATTCATTTGGGATATTTCCTAAACTCTAAGAACTGAGTTTTGGAATAAAACTGAGAATACGTTTCAAATGTTACAGATTAGTTGATAACAGTCTCAAGGATTTTGTAGCCGTATTTCTGCGCTTTGTCTGTGGCAAACATTCACGTGCTTTATCTGTCATTCTTATAAGACATACATTTCCTTCAGTCTATAGGCATTGAACAAAGAACATCTTACCTCAGTTAACATTATTAGACCAATGAAATATGACACAATGGAAAGGCCAAGAATCAACAGTTCTCTTCTGTAGCCCCTTCGGAAAATCTTTGGATACATATCTACAACAGCTGTCACAAGGCTTTCAACACACACGAACTAGAACAAATGATAAGAAAGTACAAATAAAATATGTGTCGCATTTACTTTTGGGATTTGGAGTTGCTACAAAACACTTCTAATATTCTTCTATGCTTTCATCATTGAGAAAGACTGAATGATCCCTGAGGACACTATAAACAGAAGCTCAAACTGAGAGGAACATCATTTCAGAATTAAAAAGCCTGCAGCTATGGATTTCCAGTCTACCACCAAATTCAAATATTTGAAGCCACTAATATTATCTCAGATTTTTTTTTGCCTTGTAGCGGCTGGATTATATAAAACTTAAATCTTTCAAACACTGCATGAATGAGACTTAAATGATGTACGACTTTTGTAGGAATGCAGCAGAACTTCCTTCCAAGGAAATTGTTTCTCAAAGGTGGAGCTCTTTCCATTTTACAGAAAAGAGAAATTCCATAAAGTTATTAAGTGCCCAGTATATCTAATGAGGGATGGGACAAACATTTCTTCTATCTTTAAAAATCACCAGAAAACCAGAGACCTGAGAGTCTGGCTCACAGCACCGGAGCAAGGTTTTTAGAAGAGTCACCATAGTGAATGCCCAAATATAGACTATATAAAGCTGTACTTAGGCTGAAGCTTTGGTAGATAACAACAGAATCTCTATTGTCACATAAATGAGAATTAAAATAATAAACTTGAACCAATGATTTTAGGCAAGGAATTAAGTCAAGAGTTCATTCTTCCATGAGGATAAATGCTGTTTAAATCAAGGATGATGACACACACAGACAAAGAACTCCATCAAAATATTAGAAGTGTGTTTATTTCATACCTGACTATCTAGTCCAAGGAAGATGAGCATCATGAAGAACAAAGTTGCCCACAGAGGAGAAAGAGGCATCATGGTAACAGCTTTAGGGTAAGCAATGAATGCTAGTCCTGGTCCTGAAACAAAAGAAAACAAAGCAAACAGTTTTATACTTGTGTACCATGTCTGGCTGGGAGTAATGTGAAATTACATTAAAAATTACATTAAAATTCACACAAATATTTTAAATACAACATTTTTGCAATAGCAAAAATACAACACCATTGGTAGCTTCTTAAATCTGCTGAATTACCATTTCTCTTAGCCCACACTTCTCTTGTTCTCATTCACCTGTGCCCACTTGATGCTGCCAACATTCTGTGCTGTAGCAGGTTTTCTTAAAGTTAGCCAGCTTTTACAGCAAGGACACAAAGATATTACAAGGATGATAAAGGCTGTGTTCCTGCTGCAATAACTTTAGTGAAGACCTGTCAAGACATTATTGCTTTTCCATTTAAGCCAGTATTTACAGGCTCCTATAATTTCTAGTGTTGCTGTAGTCTTTTAATCTTTTTAATATAATTTCAGGATCAGTATAAGCAGGTTATCTTGAGAGCTTTAGGGAAATACAAATATTTTTCATGACAGTATCAGAATAGCTCTATTTGCTTTGTGGTTTTCCTGATGAATTTGAAAAACTTCTTGAGAGTCATTTCTCCTTCTTCCTGCTTTTCTTTCTGTTCTTTATTTCTTTTGTGTTGGATTTAAAGTCATGCCAAAAGATTTTACATCCACAATGTTAATAAAGAACTATTAACTTTCATTATGCTTCTACCTCCAAGTGATAGTAATGCAAGTTGGAGAGTTAATTTCTTGTAAACCTAGGCCTTTTTGTCTTTCTGGACATAAAGTAACTTTTTTACTTAATCAACCTGAGTGACTCATTGTATGTGCTTGAGAGATAAAGATACATTAGGAGAAGGCATAAGCAGTCTAGACAGTGAAAATCTGTGGTTGGATAGTACTTCTTAAGAAAGACTTGAGATGACTTACAAATTTTTTTCCAAAAAGCTGTAAGACTGTTTTCTCAAATAGGTAAGAACTCTTCATATGGAATTATTCAAACGTATTCTAACAGGTAACTTTTAACAGTTAAATATCCATAAGACAGAACACAGACTAGCTGTTCTGACAACACTGGGTATTTCTGTAATCAGAAAATTGCTTTTGGAACTTACCTGATTCTGCAACTTCTGCAATGGGAACACCTTGTTCATAAGCCATAAATCCAAGCACTGAAAAGATAGCAAAACCAGCAACAAAGCTTGTGCCACTGTTCAAGCAGCAGAGCATGATGCAGTCTCTGAAAATATAAATAAGAAATACTGCAGTCGCCAGAGCCTGGGTTTCTTTCATAGAATGAGCTGTAAGATTAACAGTACCCCAAGCTGCAGGAATGGGCATTAAGCTCTGAATAAGATTCCCCACAATAGTATGCTTAAGAGAAATCAGTCAGGCATAAGCATTTACAGGAAGGTGCCTTCATAGCACCTTGACTTGTATTTTAACTCTCTCAATTGCAAGTCTGTTGCTACTCACTCATTGCTTTTCAACAGAATGTTTTACAAACTAGTCAAATAAAATCCTAAAAAAATGGAAACACGGTATCAATAATATATATATATATTTGTAGTAGTTGTTGTAATAATGTGCTGCAGAGGATATAAATTAATATATAAACTACACAACAATGTTAATAATTTGTTCCCTGGGAAAATAAATAAATAAATAAATCCTATGGTCAGACTTCAGCTAATTCTATTCCAGTTACAGTGTACTGGCAGTACTACCTATGCTAAACCTCTGTCTACAGAGTCTGAAGGTAATCCTCTCCTTAAGGATTTCGTAGCTTTCTAAAAATTACAGGAAATGTCTGTACACTTTTTTTTCTTATTAAGTATGTGGGAAGCACTGCCAGGTCTCTGGTCCTGCAAAAAATGAGTTCACTCATGGGAGTGGTTGAAAGAAAAGGGAAATACTTCAGAGTGAAGCACTGTGGATGCTTCCATCACTGGAAATAAATGTAAAGCATAGAATGCATTATTACCTGTAGCAGTTATTATTATAGTTGTTGTAACTTCCCAGGGCTGTCAGGCACCCAAGGCATATCGCATAAGAGAAAAATATCTGTGTACCAGCATCCACCCACACCTAAAGACAAAAGTAAGGTGGTTAAAAGAGGTCAGGAAGGAGTCATAGTTAATCTATGCAGAGAAATTGCATCTGGCAAAACTTTTCTAAGTTGCAACCTGAAAAATGATACATGTTGTGAGTAAAACTCCTCACTCCTTCCTAAAGGGATAAACAAGAAATTGCTCGACTGGTTTTCACACATTCAAGCTAACCTTAAGTAGAAAGAGACATAGAATTTCTAGAAAAAAATTCACAGTGAGTGAAAATCTTTAACGGTTTTATTAACACTGTAAGGGATAATTTTAAGCTAAATAAGTCAGCTCTATTTATCTCATTCTCAACTGATATTTTTAAATTAAAATGTAATAATTTAGCTTGAAGAAAATAAAGACAAAAGATGAGATTTGTACTCCATATATACTACACAAATAGATAAAATGGGGAAAGAGAAGACAGCTTATTTGGGGAAAGGTGATAGGTCGCTGTACAGTTAAAGAATAGAAGTCCTGTGGGGCTAATCAAATAAATAAATTCATACTGCCAGTGACAACATTTATATCCCAAACTGATCAAAGCACTACGCTGTACATTATCAAAAGAGAAAAGAGCTTGAACTGACACAGTACAATTATTGTCCTCACAGCAACTGCAGAATTTATTTATTTATTAAGTTTTATAAATTAAACAGATCATTTCCTTAATCATTTCACTTAATTTTGGGTGAAATATTACAGGCAATGATCATACGCTTTTAACTTCTGGATTGGCTGTGAGAGTGATGTAAAGAATCCACACCTACATGGCTGCACTTCTAACCCAATAAGCTCTCACTCCTGACTCCTGAGATAAATGAACTCTTTAAGACTTTCCTGTTTATGTTTGTTTGTGTTTTGTTTTTTTTTTAGAGCTTTTCAGAAAAGTAACAAAACGCTGCTTGGCTGATTACCAGAGGCAATAGCTACGTAGACATTAACTACTTCAAGTTTGCGACAGGAAGGAGATCAAATTCTACTCAGGTATTGACTTCATGACTGTACTAATAATAGTAAACTAACCCTCATAAACATACGGAGCGGATGTACTTGTTTTGCATCTGATCAAGTTTGGTTTCTGGAGTTGCTGAAGGTGTTTCTGTTTAGGAATAACATTAAGATCAGATTTGATTTGCATCAATGGCTTAAATGGTTTCATTGCTGTCATACTGAATAAGATACAGCTGATTACATCTCAAAGTTTCACCACTTGTTAAGGGAAAAACTGCACAGAGAAAGCCTTTTGACTGACAGCCTCTTTAACAAGGTTGGAAGCTCCCAAAAAGCTGCAAGTAGCATAGGTCAACTGAAAATGCACGGTCTTCTTGAGCATAAACAAAAGCTAGGAAACTGGATCAGCAGATGTAGAATCTGCTGTTTCCTTCCGTTTCAGTCTTTGCACAATGTATTGTTGCAGTGCATTGTACAGCACTTAGATGAGCATTAGCCTTTCCTGTTGGCATATGCCAGCTCCCCAAAGTCTGATTATTCCTGGGACAGCAAGTCCTAGTGGAAATGGGGTCAAAGAGGAATTGTACTCTCAAGTGAGAAACTCCAGAGCTGCTTGAGAACAGGAGCACATCCTTCTGGAGGTCCTGTACTTAGTTAATAAAAACACAACAGAAAAAAATCTGGCCTTAAGTGATATCTTTTCCTCTAATGAAAACAACTGTCCTTTAAAGACAGTGACATCTGACTGTGAATCAATATAAAAACAGTGGGAAATAATTCAAATTAAATTTTCTGTCATCAAGCGTTCACGTATTTATAGGAATTGAATCAGATTGAAAAGCCCTTTGTATTTGTTGCACTCTAAGATTTCAAAGTAGAAATTCCACCAGAACTTGTGGCTAATGTTTAAAAAGGCAGGAGGAAGTAATTTCATTTGCTGCAAAGAAAAATAGAATCAGTGTAGCCCTGTTTGGGTTACAGGCTCAGAGAGCCAATGAGATTTGATTTGTGATTACCTAATATTTCAATTTTAGGTTTCAGAAATGGCAAAAACATCTACAATTGATCAAGGAAGAGGCAAATTGGGAAATGAAATCAGGAATCACAGGTAAGATTTTGGTAGCTGAAAAAATACAAAATGGTCAACCCTCCTATTTTGTCACAAGCCAAAGATGTCAACATTTTAAAAGCCAGCAGCAGATATTACAGGTCACTTCTTTATTTTCGTGCCCCAAAACCTTGTGACCACTTGACAAATTTGGCGTTAACTAGCAGTGTTCATTAGTAGTTGTAGGTTCTGTTGACATACACAAATTATTTGTTCATCTTATTTGCACCCAGACTTAATCTTTCATAAACTGCACCTCAAGGAAACGTCCTCATGAAAACTTCTACTGGGTACAGATGGCCCCTGACACAGATACCACTCAAATCCAGGCAACATCCATCTGGCTTACAGCAAAAGCTTTATCAATTATTTCTGAGAGCGCTGAATCGTTGTAGTGCATTAGCTGGGTAATTTTGTAATGTCTGGCTTAGACTAAAAGTTGTAACATTTTCCAAATATATGGAATGAATGTAGCAGGATTTTGCAGAACAATGAAATTCTGAAGGACAGAGACAAAAGAAAACACTGCCAGTAAACTGGAAAGCAAAGATTTTGGAGCCAGCAGCTGGTGAAAGGCTGGGACAAAAGGAGCACGCTTGTTCTGAGATGTGACTGGGCTCAATGCATTTCTGGCGTGAGCAAATTCCAGAGGAAAGAACCTATATTAGGGACCATCCTGTTCATGCTTTATAAACTTCGTACCTTGCAAGTCCTGTAGTTAGTGATATTTAAGTTAATTCAATAGTATGTATTCATAGATTTGGGGGGTGAAAATTTTTCAGTCTTCCACTAAGTCCTATTTTAAAAGAAGTAACTGTTCTTATTTTTCCTCACCTCATATTTTTAAAGTTTCCAGGCAAAACCAATATCAAAGTATAAGAAACTTTATCTATTATAATTTAATATTAAAAAACCCACCACAAATGCCAAAGGGTCGACCTTCAATGCCTTGTGCTCACAGTTTGCCTCTACAGCTGTTGTCCTGACATGCCAGGCCCAGCACCAGTTTAGCAACAGTAGGGTTGAACCAGAAGAATGCAAACACAGCACTACTCTTCTGATTCCTGTGCAGAAATTGTTGCTGCTTCCAGGTAGGGTCAATGAGCCTATGTGATGAAGCTTTTGTTCGAAAAGGAGAAAACACTGCAAAGAAGCTTCAGCTGTATGCCACTACCTGCTTTGTCTAGGTAGAAATGAGTAGCAGGAAGGAAAACAGCAGAGCTGTCTGTGTCCTGCTCTCTGTTTTGAGGCTTTCTGACGCTTTATTCTACAGCAAGCTGAGCTCTGTCCTGCTAATTACCAAATAACATAGATGCAACACAAATCCACAAAACAGAATAAAAAAGTATGTTTGTTTGTTTACTGATATGGAGAATTACGTTTAGCAAAGTCCACCCCTCAAAAAGCAATATTCATAAATGCACATGCCCATGTAACCTTAATTCACTCCTCTTGGGTGTAGGGCTAGAATTCAGTCTTCACTTACATGACAACAATACTACTCCAGAATCTGCCCAAGGACATATATATAATGAATGAAATATAATGAATGAAGAAGGAAAAGGTAGGATGTGTAGTGACAGCAACAAAATATTGATCCAGGTGTTTGTGACATTTTAAGTTACATTTCGCAGACAGTACAAAATCACTGTAATAATTCCACTGTCAGGAGGCACCCTGAATAGTTTTAAAAGAGATGGCTGATCTAAAAGAGCTACAACATTCATGCACAATCCACTCATCCACATGTAGCTGGAGCAATGATCAAGGACAATGAGCACTTTTGCATTAAATAGAACATGTACACTGCTTATCTTTCTTTCCATGACTTCTCCAGTAATGAACAGTTAAAAGCTCTAGTAGAAATGAAAAACACATAATGGCTGCTCATATTTATACACATTCTTAAGTTGCTTACTTATTTCCAACAAAATCAAGGGAATTAATTTCATAAATATGCATTTTTTTTTCATTCTTTTCCGTGAGACTGACTGCTTGCTTCAGCTGCAAAACTCAAAGCATTCTTAACTACAGAGTGGTTAATGACAATTCCATAATGAAGCACTCCATTGGAGAATGTAGATCTCATAGGAGAGTTAAATGCTGCACTCACTCTCTAAAACATGATATTCCAAATGTCAATAGTCATTTACTTTCCATATTGTTGTCAGAGAATGAGCAATCACATCATAGTTTTCTTTTAATTTAAATTATTCATTCATTTTGATGAATCTCAGTGGTATTTGTATTTTAAAAAGCAGCTTTCCTTTGGTTTCAAATAAAGATTTTACAAATAAATCCTGTGCTGTTAGGAAATCATAAATAAAAGTTTAAGGTAAAGGCAGTAACAAGGCATGAGTAAAACAGCTTGTTGCAAAACAGACTGAACTAAAAGTATTGCCAGAATTTAAGTCCATACACCTTGTGGGCTTCATATTCTACCTGTACCAGGCCTCAAAGTTTAGCATGTTCAAGTTGGCTTGAAGCACGTGTTCTGTGAGCCTATGATCAGTGACTTACATCTGAGCTATCAGAGTCAGTGCGGCCATCTGGGTGTTTGATGTACTGTATATTTAAGGATGACAGGGCTGCTAGAAACTGTATCATTGTTAGACATTAATCTTGAAGTAGCACCTACATTTAAAGAGTACCCCTGTCAGATATGAGGGAATTAATTACCTGTCTGATGGTGAATACTAAAAGAATTTTTTGCAGAATCACACTCTTTCAACGAAGCCTGCCTGCTGTGGGCCTGACAGGCTTCTTTCCTCTTAATCCACCTCCTGAATTGGAGTGATTAAGGAACTGCCTTTGGTAATGGCAACTACAGGTCCAAGTACTTCTACAGCAGGTATAAGCCCAATAACTTCAGCCCCCCCAAAATCTAAGAATCTAAGAAGCAAGTTACTGACTGAAGTGAGTCAATTCAGTGCATGCAATGATAAGAATCATTCCCAGATGGTTTCTAAACTGCTATTTATTACATTCTTCTGCTATATGCTACATTTATCTGTATATACCTTCTTATTTCTTGTTGCTACTAAAACAATCTTTCTGATAGGATCAATTTAAAAATTCTGAATGCAATGGCCTCAGAAAATGAAAAGCACTTAATATACTTTTGAATGTATTTCAGCATATACTTATTTTCCAATGCATCTAATCCATTAAAGAAAAGTTCCAATATCTAAGTTTATCAAATTGAAATTCATTGAACCTATGGCAGAAATGTGATGCAGAAAAATGAAGTTGTAAATCAAAGAGTATTCACTGAAAAGGTGCCGATCTCCAGGATACTTGACATACTTAGACAGTAAGTGATATAAAAGAAATTCAACACAATGTTTTAGAATTGAAACAACTCCTCCAGGCATACCCAGATGGCATCAGTTACCTCCATGCAGCTTCAGTCAACTCAAAGAAATGGTGGCTGAGGAAAAAGCTAAGGTTGAATGAAAGAAACTGCTGGACCCAAGAACACTGGCACCAACTGTGTTACCTAAAATAAATGAGGGGTTTAGCCCCCGGCCCCTATCCCCAAATGACTTTTTGGGGGAAAAAAAAGTAGGATGGGAAAAAAAAAAAAAAACACATTAAAAAATAAAAATCTTTGCTTCATTCAGTTATATGTGAAATATAATTAAATGGGAAACTAAACCAAAACAAAATATGAACTGTGCACTATGGAGAAGCAGGGAAAATAAAGTTTGGATGCTGGACTTTGTTTCTAAAGTTTACTATCCAGGCGTTCTTAAACAACGCAGCTTCTGAAAGCACAGCCTTCATTAGAGCAAGAAAACACAACTTGAACGGCCAGGCAGAAAATGGCTGAATTAAGCTCTTTTTTCCCTCTCTTTAATGGTAGTGATTCTCAAAAGATTAAAAGTAGGTTAGAAGAATAATAAAACAGCTATGTTTCTAGTGTCTACCTGACAACAGCTTTTGTAAAAGTGAATAATTACATGAAAAACACTTCCTTTCCACCTCTCTTTGGGATCTCTGTGGGTTGCTAGGCAGTCTCTCTCCTACTTTCTGCTAATGTTACTTTCCAAGAGGATGAATACAGCAAATTCATTATGAGAACGGTGAGCTGAAGGGGAAGAGGACCTAAATACATGAAGTTTTGTTTATTCACTGCTGGCTTTGGAGACCAACACTATAGCTCAGATTACTTTACACATTTAAATGCTAATTTGCCCAACATGATTTTTAGCCAAGTAGCACCCTGCTAAAATGGAACAGGACCTTCCTCAATACAGAGCTGCGCTAGTAGTATGTTTCTGTGTTGCCAGCCAATGTTGAAAGTCAGGTGCTGGAGCGAGGCATAGCGAGGCTCCTTCTGGGACTTGAAGGAAGAACTGTTTCACTCACTCTGACTGCTTTTCATAACTGAAAAAAAAAATGTTTGTTACTGGACTGGTTTACTTTCCTGAACTCATTAACCCAAATCTTAGGAGATATCTTAATTGTTTTCGCACAATTCCAAACCAAGCAATCCTGAAGTACTGTTGTACTACTCTGTTTCTATAATCATGAGTGTTCCCATATATGTTAAGGTATACATTCATTAAAAAGAAATCAGTATTATTCAAAATCATCCCTCTTCTCTGCCGAGTGCTACCTGTGATAAGCAGGAGCTTGAACACTCATTTTAGGTACCAGGTATGCACATGTGGTTGGGGCAAGAGCAGTGAACAAATGGAGGCACTGACTTCAGGCTCAGGGCTTTGTGGGTTTTCAAGTGTCCAGTTCACTGTAATGTGATAACAATGAGGTGGTGGGTGTTGCTTTTCAGCAGTGGTAACTGCAGTGTGAGAGACAAGCCACATTCTGCATGGTCATGTAGAATTTGATAAGGGTGGCATGTGGTCTTCTGTTCATTGATGGCCATCGATTTGACCAGGGAGTAAAATATTATATATTGTGTATGTGGTATTACTTAATTAGTGCAGTTGAAAGCTAATCCAGAGATGTATTAACGAATCAACTTAATATCATGTATTTTTTATTATGCCCAGTAATAAATAGAACACATTCCAAATTCTACTAAAAATAATTGATCCAATTATAGAATCATAGAATCATAGAATTACTCAGGTTGGAAAAGACCTTGAAGATCATCAAGTCCAACCGCAGCCTAACCAGTAGCCTATCTCTTAAAAAAAAAAAAAAAAAAAAAAAAAAAAACAACCACAAAACAGTACCACAACAACAAACCTCTGCTAAATCATATCCCTGAGTACCACATCCAAGCGGCTCTTAAACACATCCAGGGATGGCGATTCAACCACCTCCTTGGGGAGCCCATTCCAGTACCTAACCACCCTTTCTGTAAAGAAGTTCTTCCTAATATCCAACCTAAACTTGCCCTGGCGCAACTTGAGGCCATTTCCCCTCGTCCTGTCACATGTCACTAGTGAGAAGAGACCTGCCCCACTCTCACTGTAAGAACCTTTCAGGTACTGGAAGACAGCAATAAGGTCTCCCCTCAGCCTCCTCTTCCTCAGACTAAACAGCCCCAGCTTCCTTAGTCTCTCCTCATAGGGCTGATTCTCCAAGCCCTTAACGAGCCTCGTTGCCCTTCTCTGGACCTGCTCCAGTACCTCCATGTCCTTCTTGTGCTGAGGTGCCCAAAACTGGACACAGTACTCGAGGTGAGGCCTTACCAAAGCTGAGTACAGGGGCAGGATGACTTCCTTAGTCCTGCTCACCACACCACACCATTAAATACATTATATTTAATTGCATATGAACCTTCCATAAAATAGAGCAGAAATTTCTCGAACAAAGCACTTCCTTACCTCTGAATACTTCAGCAACTGACTTAATGCCTTTTTTGGGTTTGTTTTTTTGGGGGGGTCTTGCCTGCAGAAATATTTGTCAAGCTAAAGTTTGAAATATGTAAAGAGTTGATATATACTCTACTATTCTAATGTAACATTTGCCAATGGGCTTGAGGATATAATATGCAAAGTAAAATGTAAAAATCCTCACCAAGTCATGAAGAATGATAAATCAAGCTGGGTTGGAAAAATCCAGCTTATCACAACATAGCTTCTATCTGAGTACAAAGTGCCCCTCAGCAACACAGTCAAAAATTGGTAAGCAAAAGTTCCTCTCACAAAAGCTTTTCTATGTTTACTACATCGCTCTATAGAGTGAAAACTGCTCCTTTTGTAAATGTGCTCTTCATTTTTGTATAATTTCCTCATTTGCTTGTTTTGTCACTTCAATAGTAACAGCACCTGCCCTAGAGGCTGTTTGAGGGAATCAATGCACGCTTTCTCAGATTAAATGACATTACCACCTTCTTCCAGCTGGCACTGAGGAAGATGGCAATGAGCCTCTCAGTAATCTTTTTATGGCTATGGTTTTTACTCATACAACCTCTTTTTCCAGAGACCGCAGTTAGTGAGTGATTGTAAGAAAATGATCTGTCTCTATTGACTTTTCATGGAAAGCAGGGAGCAGCAGTCATAAAAGCACGGCTTTCTATACCAAAGCATCGCCTTTCTCTAGCCACTGCCAAAAGCATAAAGTCCAAAAGTAAATTAAACTCAAGTCTGCAGTGTTGCCTTGCCCAGAGGTAAAGAACATATTTCCCCTTCTCAACTACACTGGCATAGTGCCGTGGATGGGCACTTTACCACTGGATTCTAGCCCAGCTGCTGGAATTGTGCCACTGGCAATTGCATTTCAAAAACTCAGAAACCAATCAAATTTCTGCAGCATTACCAGGGCAAAATTAATCTATTTCCACATCTGCTCCTTCTATATTTAGTGTTGGAAACATGACAGGAGATACTAGCAAAGTTTAGAAACTGCATAGAAGATGAACTCCAGTCCAGAGAGTTTATTGGTCCTAAAATGTTTGGAAGTAGTCAGCAACTGTGTGAAGATGACAGAAGATTATTTTTTTAATATCATTATTATTTTTTTTCAGTAGAGTAAGGCCACCAATGGAATACTACAATGGCATGCATCTCTGCTGCTTTGTTTCTTCACAAGTAGCAATGACACTAGGCTAGGAAGAGACTAGCAAAGATGACAGTTAAAAAAGAAGTGACGCAAAGTGAATGTGGCTTGCAAGAATGACAGCTAACTGTGATGATGAATTTTATGAAAACAAGATAGCAAAGTTCAATTGCATCTAAAGTAATAGCAGTGAGAAAAAGCAGTTCAAATTTGACATATGGGCTCTTAGTTGATAAGTTTGATTTGGAAGCAGTCCCTTGCAGTTATGTTAGTAGTTCCAACAGTGCTCAGCAGTTTTCAAGATGCAAAGTAAGTGATAGGCATTATTAAGGAAGTAATACAAAGTACACTAAGGTAGAGAACAGTATTATGCCACTGTACAAATCCATCATTTGCCCACCTCTTGAATACTGCATACAGTTCCCTCTGTAGTCTACCCACATAAAGTTACAATATAATTTGAAATGGTTAAGCAGATGATGAAACACACAACAAAAACATAGGTTTTTATGTTGTGGTAGGGATAATCCCATAGAAGTTCACTTCTACCATCACTACAAGAATGTTTTGTTCATCAGATGAAGTTTGTAGGAATATGAAGGGCAGAAGGAAGGAGAGAAGGTTGCTTTTCTTAATGCAATACATATAACCTGGAACTGATTGCTAAGAGAATGCTGGTTGTTAATGCTATGTCTTTATGAATGGTAGAGAAGACGGGAATACTACAGGAAAGGGAAATCCACTGAGATTTCTGCACACAAAAAGCCACAAGAAATTGCCTGAGTTGATAACACTCAGCCATCCAAAAAGTTCAAGGGACAAAGATAGCATATTCCTCTAGTAATCCTCTATTGCTGGAGAATGCATACTGGTCCATATGATCTTTGCACATCACCTTATATCCTTTCAAGCAAATAATATATTGCCTTCTCAGGTACCCAAATAAGGGCCATTATGTTTTTACTTCTATACAAACTCTGGCATAATTTCCCCCACCAATCCATCATGAGATTATGAAAATCATAAACAACTGCTATGAAAGTATCAAAGATACCATTAGTTATCAATCTGTAGTGGTCAGCCACTGATGTGTCATTCTCTAGTCACATAAGCACATTCTGATAAGCTGCCATAGACATCATTGTGTTCGGTACCAGGAGTAGAGAAGGCTGCACCTGTAGGAAGGACACACCAGCACCAAAAAGCTGGATAGACATTCTCCAATAGAAACATGCTGGAACCACAGGCTGTAGGTGGACTCACGTTTAACAGCTCACAATTGACCTACTCATAATGAATTGAATGAATTTATACTTCTGCCCTCCACATTCACTAGCATTGAGTTCCACCACTTAATTATTCATTCAGTTAAATAGTACACTCTTTTATGTTTTGCTAAATGCACCACATCTCTGTTTTGACAGACTTTTACCAAATCCAAGGCAGGGTTCCAGTAAGACCTCCTGAGTTACTGGCTGACTGCCACCCAAACAGGGAACTGTGCCTTGGCTGCAGGAACAGGAGGGCTATGCTCTAATTTCAGGTCTATCCGTGTTTAAAGCCTCATCCCTCAAGAAAGGAAGGAAAGGAAAGAAAGGAAGGAAAGAAAAAGAAAGAAAAAGTGCCTGTTTCCTATATATTGCCCTGTAGATGTGCCACTGCTATTTAACGAGCAGACCAATTGTCTAAGGAGCATCATGAATTGATACTGCTATCTGGGAAGCAACTACAATCTATTAATTGTCTGCAGTACCCACCATAGCTGCATCCTGCTTTCAGCTCATATCCACTGAATGTCTGATATAATTTATTTATTTGGAAAAAAAAATATTGCTTCAAGAATAAATAGAAAGGAGAAAAATACTGTAAAAAAAACAACAACCTGAAACAAACAGGAATGTCTCTAGAAAGTCCCAATAATAAACCAATTAATAAAAAAAATAAACCAATTAAATTTACCAAGTGACAATTTATCACCCATTACTGTTACAAAGAAATGCTTAATTGAAATCAGCACTGATTTCACGCTGCACACATAATAACCTAAACATTGCCCTTCACAAGCACAATAAAATCTGAATGTCGAGGCAGAATAAATAATAAATATATAATTTGTAGTTAATAGTCTTTTTAAAATGGCAATCTCAGAGAACCAACATCTTGTGCAACATAATCCTTTAAAAACTGTCCCTGATAATGTAGGTCAGCAATCCAAAAATAATAAAAAAGTCTATAATTTTACAACAACTTAATCATGTTTTAGTCACAGCCTTCAACAAAGCTACGGATGTGGATAATCTCATCCCAACTCAGCAAAAACTGCCCCAGAAAACTAAGAAATGCCATACAGTTAATCTACAACATTTGCCATATTCATAAAACATCCTAAATCCTCTTTTCATTTGAGAACCATTTGCTTCTGTTAAATGTGACTTACAGCAATAAAATCGAAAGGATTCGAATTACTAGAAAGGCAGCCTAACATAACTATTTTATCACTTCAGCTATTTACATATGTATTACATGTACGTAAATAGATATTTGGATATAAATACGTAACAAAAGTATTCAATTAGTCCAAATGTACCTCAGTGTACTTTTTTAAGGACTGTCAAAACATAAAGCTCAGGGAAGCACTGCAGCAAACACAGATCAATTTTATTCCAGTCAGCTAAACTGTATCAAAAGGTTACGTAGCTTCATCTGTTAAAATGACTTGAGTAGAAGACAATGGAAATGCTTTTCAGTTGTTCCCTCAGTGAGCGTACACCTTCCAATCCATATGTAACTTCTGGCTTGTGGAGCCTTGAAGACTCCACATTTACAGAAAATCTTTTTCTCTCCTATAGCCTCTTTAATTGATGATTAAATTATGATTTGAATATTTGAATTTCATCAATGATTCAGTACTGCAAGTGATGGTCATTCATTTGGGTATTTTATAGAGTCGTAGCTTGAATGACTAAGCTTCAAAGTTCACCCTTCCTCTACTCTTAACTTGTACGTACATTAGCAGTCCCCAGTCCTAATGGCCAAATGTAGGTGGGAATTCATGTAGCACCTGCAATAGACAAGTGTTGCTATCAAAGTCACTGAGATGCCACCTGATAGTTTAAAGAGTTCCAGATCACTAGGAGCTGTAAATCCTACAAATAACATTGAGCTCCATAAGAGGTTCACCCGTTACAAAAATCAGTTCCCTAGATGATCTTCAAAAATAAATCAAAGTGGGGAGGAAGTAAATAAAGTAAAAGAGAAAATTAGTTTCAGGCCTTCAGACAGACGCTTGTCATCACTTCCCTGTGACAGATTTGCCTTGGAGAGTTTAATTTGGAAAACAAACATTATAATGCTGATATCCTAAGTCTATTTTTAAGCACTTATCGGAAATGTTCAGAGAACTGATGTGCTATTTTTCCACATATCCAGCCAGAAGCATGGAGTGATGCACGGGTCATTCCAAGCCACAAAAGTCTTTGATGCTGTAATTTGTTCCTCAGAATCACTTGTATGTTTCTCTTCCTTCTGAAGAACAGCTTGCTGCTGTTTGATACTGCCAATCTACAGTGCTGAATACATTAGTATGGAAAGAAGAAAAAAGGCACCATGCTTTCATTTATTTATTCATCTTTCCCAAATGCTACTAACTCAGTGCTGCACTCTGTATATTGACAGTCTATATACAGACTAAACTCTGTATATTGACAGTCCACTCCACTTCTATTTGCACGTAAATGACACTAATGAAAGAGACAACCATCTGCAAAGCAGGAACCTTGCACATTAGCTTTATACCGAAGGTTAAACAGGGTGAGTCTGGGCCACCTTATCTACTTTGTAGTGAAGACCACGGTACAGAACAAAACATTTTAGCCTGTAAGCCCTAGTCGTGCTTGACATGCCTTGCTTTCCTCCATAAGACAGTAACTCTCTGAAGACAAGCGTCCCAACAATACCTTTTTCAGGCAAAGGCAGTGAGTTAACTGCTGCATTCATTTTCCACCTATGTTCAGCTCACCTTCATGGATGGATAAACAGGTTTGTTCAGACCTCTAGGCTGGGAAAATGCCTGTCCTCACTACACATTTTCATGAACGTTCCTCAGAATAACAACGTTGTTTTATTATTTTACACAGAGGGGTTCAGCCTATTTTAAAAGCATGAGGTTGACTAGAGTGGCAGGAACCATATACCCAACTGGGGGATCTTACTAAATGTGCCACACTCACTCAAATTCCACCAAAATTTTATAGAGAGCCTCGTTCTTTCCTTAAGAGAGCTGGGCAGAATCTTACAATGAAGTTCAAGATTAAACTAATTAAATCAATAAATCGCTAGAACAACAAGTGCAGTTTAGGATTTGTATTCAGTACCTACACCTCCTTAAAGCCAGGAGATCTAATGAAAGCGCTGGCATCACTTGAGGTCACATTTAATTCTGCAGAAAAATGAATATTTAATTTACATTATTTATAAATTGCAGCGAACATTAAACCATTTGGTCAAAAACTGAAAGGTTATTTTGAGAAACCAAATGTCACTTTCCTACCTTTAAATAAAGCATTTCACACTTAACTCCTAAGCAAGGTTTTGTTTCAAAAAGGAATAAAAATGAAAAGAATAAGGGAAAAGACTGATTTAAATCAAAATCACTTTCTAAAGCTCTGATCTGTGTGAAATGTGCTGCTCAGGGCCATGATTTAGCAGAGGGCTGTTAGAGTCGAGGTAGTATGGTTAGGTTATAGTTGAACTTAGTGACCTTTAATGTCTTTTCCAACCTGAGAATATATAATTCTATGATTCTAAATGTTTTGTGATTTGCTCCAACAAATTATCAATACATGAACACGGAACTTAAGTGCAAAATCACCAACAGCCAGATTCTGCTGCTGATCATTTACAAATTCAGCGGCGCTTTCACAATTCAGATGTTCTCTGAAAGGTTCACATGGGTTGAAAATAAACAAACAGATGAAAGCACAGTGAACTTCTATCCCAAAGTGCATCAACATTTGATGATTTCCTGCCAAATATGTAACAAATTTACATGATGCATTTTATTGCCTCTCTTCATGACAGGGAAATGCTTCCCTTCCTATCCTTATTTACAGTCCCAAACTGAAGTTAATAGTGTTTGGTTGGCACCAGCACAACAAAACAGATTATCTCCTCTGTTCTTCTGGCAGAATAAAATAATATATATCTTTGCAGCCAGGATTTGGGTACAAATGGCCACAGAATGTGCAGCCTATTTGAGTCTGTGTTTAAAGTCACTATTTATGAGTAACCATATGGAAAAATACGGTAACATATGGAGATCTACAAATGCGATTCAAGAAAAATCTATTTTAAAATAACAGGAATTCCAGGAAAGATCACTAAATTTAAAAATAATAATAATAAAAATGTTTTGAAAATTTAGACTGACACAGGAGTAAATGAGGAAAGAATCCGAGCACATCCTCCATGCTACGAAATGCATCACAACAGACTAAAGTTAAGAAATTGTGCTGACCACCCCAACTTGTCATTTATCTTAATGGGCAATTTTAACGATTTAAGCATTATACTATATATGAGCAGTATATTTTATACTGTATACATATACTAAGTTTTTTTTATTTGTTTACATATAAACATCTTAAAATGCACAGGGAAGAAGCAGTTATGCAGTGCTACGTAGCTGACAACCAACACAGCTTCAATGGCATAAATGAAAAACAATACAAAGAAAAAGTGGACTTCTTTATATTCAGAGTAGAGAGCATCTGAAAGTAACAGCTGCAATTACACACGTCTTGATCTTTCTAATTTGCCCTCCTGTGTCTGGCTGCTTGCTATGAGCTACCTGGTGGCTGGTGACATTCCTGATGGGAAAGGCAGCTCATTTTTCCCATATACACTAAGGCAATATGCCAGCAACTGACATAGGTCACCTCCCACCTTCCTCTTCCTCTGTCATTTTTTACCTCTTTCCCACAGTGCCCTTACAACTTAATCATACGTGTATGCCTAGCTGTCATAGAAACTATGCACTTGCAGAGAAGCATAGTAGGAAGAGTGAAGAGCTGCAGCAAGGCACGTTCAGTTGCAAGATAAATACGTAGCCATTGCGACAGAAGGCCCCACCGTTCAGAGTAGTCCTGTATTTTTGCACCACTTTTTAAGTTAAGGTTTATCAGTTTACACATAAAATGTCTCTTTGTGTTTATCAAGTTCTTTTTAGGTATCATTGCTGTAAACACTGAAAATTTCTCCCTGTTCTGCCAACACAGTGAGCTATTGCGTGGACCCTGTCTCCCTCCACTGGCCATAAAATCTAACATTAAAGTGCAGTTAGTCTTCCTGAGACTCGGGTGATGTCTCTCCATTGCTGTGGTTGCTAGGGGGCTGTAGGGATAGCTGGGAGAGATTCCATGTGGCCTAAAAGCCCTGGGCAAATTACAAAACGACCCCATTCTTTCAACAAGTCCCTTCCAACTGCCAAAATCTGCTGTTGCCTGCTCAGCTTGCTGTTGCTTATGTAGCAGTAGCAAGAAACACAAGAAAGAAGCAGGGGTGTGAGGGAGGGGGGGGGAAAGAAGACAAACTCTTTCCTCGTTGCTTGAAATAAGTCAGTATTCCCCAAGGCAATAGTTGGAGCTCTGAAATCACGTTTGGTACATGAAAAAACGCTACATAAATTTCACAGAGTTAAGCTGTTGAAAATCCAGGGCTGTATACTATATGCCACATCAGTCAGTCGTATAAACTAGCAGTCCTGCAGTTCCATATGCAGTTTTGATTGTACCTTCCCCACAGCAAACTGAGATATGACTGCATAACGTAGCAACTTGCACATGAAAAAATATCAGGCTACTCCATGCACTGCAGAGGTTTTATGCTTGATTGCTTTTTTGTCACAGGAGAAGACCCTGAATGCGTTCTCCCCATGCATCTTGAAATGCATATGCTCAATCACTGCAGTGCAGATTCAACAGAGCAGTAAATACATTCCTTGGAGCAGGGCTAATGCAATGTGCTCCCAGGCTTGCCTTCAGCCGGTCCATGGAGCAACTGTGAACAGACTCCCAGGAGTGATTTATGGCTTTGTTAAACATCTCTGTCCATTCAGCAAGAATGCTGCGTTGCAGCAATTTGTTGGTCTTGCTATTCTTTCAAACCACATAAATAATTTGTAATGCAAAAGACAAAGAGCATAGTAAAGTGGAAGCTTCTCATTACACAGATTATAAAATGCACAGCAGGGCAAAATGTTTTTAAACATTGCACCAGCCTATGTACAGTGTTTACCTTACAATTTAAAGCCTCAGTTATTTTTATGACAGTGCAAACAGCAGAACTGTGCAGAGAAGAATCCATTCTTATTCGAGTTTAATTTTAGAAAGTTGGGGCAGGAGTTAAACACTTAAAAGGACCAAGAGAGCCTCACACTACAGCAATACCTTTTTTCTTTTAGAATCAGAGTGGCTTGAAATGTAGATTCCATATCATATAAACTACACTGCTCATTCAAAAATACACATTAGGGTTGGAGTTACGTACACAGGAAATTCAGCTCAGGATTTTCATACCTATGGCCCTTGCATAGCCTTCTGGCATCTCACTCCTCTTTTTGACAACTGCAACAGCACACAGCTGTGTGCATCATAACTGTCTGGTTTGGAAAGTGCATATCTATTGATGTAAACAGTATAAAGAATGGGTGGAAAAATGGCAGGGTAAAAAGACTGCAGAGCTTTTATCAGAACTGCATAGGTGCGATGGGAACTGACTTCCTCTTCTTTTCATTGGTACTGTTTGTTTTTTTCCCCCCAGCTAACTCTTTGCATTAAGTGTCTGCATGAATACTTGAAACAGCAAAAAATGCAGTAAATTGCTGAAGGTATTAATAGACTTAGTGATCATGTTGGTACAATTTTAGGCAGTTGATCTGCTGCTGAATCTTTTTCCTATGTACCATACCTAAAAACAAGGCTGATCGTGCTCTACTGACTGCACTCTGTTCAGTAAGCTCCTCATTAGAATTAGGCTTCTTGCTTGTTACATTCCAAACAAGAAGAAGTATCAAAACATTTACCCAGAAATGAGACATCATTTCATTGCCAACTTAGTGATTTTTTTGTTTGTTTCAGTTCTAAGGATTCATGTGCTTAGATACAACACACTCATAAAACACACAGCTCATGGAAACTAAAGTTCCTTCTAAATTTTGTGAAATGGAAAGAAAGCCTTAAGACTTCTGGTTAAATACAACAGTTGCCTCCACTTTTGAGGCTGAGTTTTTTTGTTTTCTGCCTTCAAAAACATAGGCTTCATTTGGCCTCAAGGTGGCGATGCGATTGTGAAAGTTGCTTCCAAGGCTGCAGGGACCAGCAGGAGAGTGAGGGGGAATTAATCTCAGTTGTTTGTATTTCTGCTTAAAAGAGAGTCCTTGGCAATGAATCAGAATGGCGTTACTACTGATGCTCTCATCACAGAGAACTGTGCATGGAAATCAGAAGTTCGGGAAAGAGAAATTCCTTAATACATTCCCAGTTTAGATAGAGCATGACCAATTGAAATACCAACTCTCTATTGGTGTTCCCACATTGCTCATGCACACTTGCGTACCATACGTAGTCTAAATGGACAGGAATTATTAACAGCTGTGATTAATTACAATTAAAAAAATAATTGCAGATCCAGCAAATTGTTTTGTCTGCTAGGCCCTAAACAGGAATTTTAAACCTATTCAGTGTACAAATAGTAGGAAAATCTCATTACAATGAATCAAACTTTTTTTTTCAGAAAGGAACAGGGAATCCCTCTCACAAGCACAACTACATATTAAGTGACTTACATCTGTTGAGAGGTAACTAGAACTGTATTATCAGTTAGACTTGCACATAAAGAACATAACAATCCTGTTAACCTCTCAGAATACTTCTTTCATGTGTGTTAAAGCTCAGGAAGGACTGCTGTTTAATCTATAAATAGCAGATGTGCTTCCAGACTGGAGGTAAAGGAGCACGTTTCAAGACAGTTTGAACATGGGTCTTAAAGAGACTTTAGTGCTGATAAAATAAAGCATCACTGAAGCTTGAATATTTTACTGTTAACATTAAAAGTGATCAGTATGAGCTCTACAGATACTCAGGACAGAACATGGGATTTTCAGACCATGAGGGCCCAGTCTGCTGAGAACATAAAAATGGAATCACTTTCAAACACTGTGTTCTCTAAGAGAAACTGAAAAGACAGATAAATAACTGCTTAGAAAGCTACAACAGACCATGGAATGCAAATTACATAAAAACAAAAGATTCAAGAACTTCAGACTAAAGCAAGCTTTGAAGAGAAACTCAACCCACAGTAAACATAGCTGGCACTGCGGTTCAAATACTGCTCTCCTAATACAGACACACAGTCTTCTTGGAACATCATTTAAACAGACCTCTAAGCAAAGAGAAAAAGAACACCTGCTAGTACACATGCATTATGATTTGATACTGCAGAGTAAATCCAAACAAATAAGGAGTGAACATGAAATCTGAAGGCAGTAATATTACAGTTACTTCAGCTGTCATCTAATTCCTCCTTGACAAAAACTTCCAGATCAAATTCAGAAATGGCTCATGGAATGTTTTGGGACTTTTTTTTTTTTTTTTTGGATGCAAAAAAATCATGATTTTGAACATTACTGTGTTCTGCTTTGCAAGAAAATGTTAAAAATATATGTTCTAGTTTTACAATAGAGACACCAAGCTTCCTTGTTATCTTGAGAAGTGCCTCGAGGACACTACCCATAACCCAGAAATCTTTCTTCTTCAAAGATTCTTCCAGAGCTGATTCATCTAAACAAAACTCAGCTTCAATGAAATACATTTCTTTTCAGTATGAAAACGATGCTCTAAAACCATTTCACCACCTGTGCTACATTTAAGCCACCTACATTATTGCTAATAATCTCTGTTGTGAACAATGGAGCTCATCCTATTTCATCTTCTTTCCCACAAAAAGAGATGAATCTTTTAAATACTAAAGTCTGCAAAGCCTGGAAGTTTATTACATAAAATCACATTGAAACTGAGGGAAAAAAAAATTGGCTTGTTAAACCAAAATGTTAAGCCTTCTTTAAAGAAATTTTAGTACCAGCCGAGCTGTATGTGCCCGACTGACAGATGGATGCACATGTGGCTTGAGTACTTTGTAATTCTCAGTCTCCTTTGAGTAATACTATGTGCTTTGGAAATTGTCATGGCAACAACATACTTCTTTACAAACGGAAACTGTATAGTAAATAGGCATATAAAAAACCCTTGTAACCTGACAATAATGTTGTTTAAGCTTGCATGCCCTCCTTCAATGACAAGCAGTAAGGGTGTTGGTTTCATGTGGAAAATCCACAGAGAGGCAAAATCCTGTTAAAAGGCCTCTCATGCGCCAGTGGACAAATGAAAGAAGCAAAACCTAAGCAGCAGGTCTACCTCCTGCTCACACTGGGTCAACAGACATCACAGGCGGAACAACACATACAAGCAATGATTACTCATCACTGTGTGCTATGACTGTGGGTAACCTTAGTTGTCAGAGCCACACAACAAAGTGCAACACTAGTTAAAGCTGAACATAGTAAATGCATGCCATCCACGTTCTCAGATGAATGTATTACAGACATTTCATGTTCATGCTGAGATAAGACACACAGAGTTCACTTGAAATGGGGCTGGCTTGATGAATTTACCAAGGCATGTGTCTGCTATATATTGTAAACAAATGACTGGAAGCACACATCAAAGAATCCTGCTTTTTTTTTTTTTCCTCCCTCTTCCTGTGCTAATTTCTCAGGTGCACTGTGGATACCTTTGTTCAAGGCAAGGCTAGATGTCAAGAAGCCATAGCATGTTGCTGGGTTCCTAACTCCATTTTCACAACTGTTCTTTTACTTCTCATTTATGCTGGCACAGAATGGTTGCCGCTTTTAGGCTGAAAGGCGTTTCTACAAGATTAAATATTCATTGGAAATTTCTGTATTTTAATTCTTTTTTCCCCTAGTGTTTTCTGTTTGGTTGATCTTTGAGGGGAAAAAAAAAGCCAAAACACCTTTACTAAGTAGTATCAATGTCTAATGTCTTTTGCAACACCAAACCAGATAAGTAAAATACTAATCACTCTGGAAATACCTGAAAAAAGTCAATGCTTTGACTGTCTTGTTGGTCCTTTCCCTCTTCATGGTATATAGAGACGACTTCTTCAATGGCAATAATCATCTGAATGACTAATTTCTATACTACTCTTGACTGAGATTCAGCTTTGGAATGAGCACAGGAAGGTACAGCCCTCAGATGACTAATTTACAGTTACATTTGTTCCTGATGAAAGCGGTAGCAACACTCTTGACGCACAGTGGCAAAATGAACAACTGAGTACGTCTGGAAATTCTGATTTATCAGCCAAGGTAACTGTCTACTAAAAGAACAATACAATCCAACAGATGCAAGCAGTGAAAGCTTTAAATCTCTATCCACAACTCCAAATCTCCACCAATGAACCTGGGAACCAGCTGCATTCAGATTTTAATATCAATAAACTCTTGCAGTTCTTCTGAGACAAAGAAGAAAGTAAATGCATGGACCATGGTCCTACCTGTGGGTCAGACAGTCGGGAAATGTCAGGATACAAATAGAATTTTATCCCTTCAGAAGCACCTGGCAATGTTACACCTCGAATCAGAAGAATCATCAGCATGATATAGGGGAACGTGGCTGTTACATACACAACCTAGGAAAAACAAGCAAACATTAGAAAATTATTTTCTTTCAAGTGCAATAAAATGCATCAATTAGATTTTTAAAAACCTAAATTATTTCTGGAGGAAAATGGGTTTTTAATGCCTTTGTTCACACAGGTAAATTTTGTCCTTCAACCATATTCCCTTTTAAATAATTTACAACTCATAGGAAAGGTCAATATTTTCTATAGAAACTGTGAAGTTTCTAAATCTATTATTTACTCTTGGTTAGTGACAGTTGGCTGCATTATATATTGTGGCATACATGTACACTATGCATACACTATTCCAAACACTGGTAGAGTGATACTGATTCATAATCACAAGTAATTCATTGCATTATCTTATATGTAGTATATAACAACATACATAATCCCAGATTTGACATCCTGTCACATGTCCTTCATGTGGCACACTCAGAAAAGAAGTTGAAAGCACACAGCAGATTTTCCAATACGTCCATCTGAACAAGTCATACTCAGACAACTCACTCTTCCTGATCTTAATAGGAGGTAATTACTGACATATCTTTCAGGTGCCCCATCCCTTTTGAAAATACAAATCATTACTTTCCTAGGAAATGAAGCCAATGATTATAAATGTATAGAGTGCATACTTCTGAAGTGACCAATTCACAGGTCATTACAATACAAAATGGAAAGATTTATCCAAGTACTTTCTTCTACTATTATTGACTTAATGGAAATGCAAAGAAAAAGGATCGAATAGATCGTCTCCAAGAGACTGTCCTACATAGTAAGGTTCCAAATGGAAATGGAACATGGGTTAAAGAGAAGAAACAGAGCGAACGTGGTCCTGATCTGAGTCCTGTATTGAAATGGATGTGGTGAGGGTCCCCTTCCTTTCTGGCAACAATACTGAAAAAGAATAATAAATAGGGAGGAAAATCACTTCAGCATTTCTGGCAATAAATGCTAATATAAATAATAAATGAGATACCCAGGAAGTACATGTGGGTAAGATACAGCCTTCCTGAGCTAACTGACACTGCTCACTTGATCTTGATTTTCAGTATGAATACAGACTGTGAAAGCGGGGCCTCGCGATACTTCTGACTTTGGAGATAACAAGACTGCTAACTTCTTTGGTACTGCAACAGCTGTGTACAGTGCACTGAGAGGGGAGAGAAGGCCACTGCTTGTAGCTAGTGTTGTTGCACCCTTACATGTTGATCCATTTCATTCCATTGTGTCCAGTGTATCATTTGTCACTGTGCTTGTTTTATTACGCTTCTCAAGAGCTCATGAAATTAAGGAGGATGAGGCTTTTTAGAAATCAAATGTCATTATTATTATCATCATCACCATCACATCTGTAGACATTAAAAGTTTCCTAAATCATTTTCTTTTCTTTCAACACATCAAACCTCTCTGAATATAAATGTGAACACAACTGTTTCTAATTACACCACATCCTGTTTTAATTGACTTTAATTGCTTGGTATGTTAATTTGCATTCCAATGCTCAAAATGCTTTTTTTATACTTGTCAGAGCTATGCCAGTGTTAAGGGAGTTGGAAACAAAATAAAAATGTCTGGCATGGTGTTTCTTGCACTTAGTTCTCCTATTACAGTATAATAGGGAAATCTACAAAGATAGTGATACGTATAAACATGTAGAAAGACACCACAAGCTTTGTTTGCCATGGACTTTAAGTATCAAAATATTGGAACTGTAAGTAGTAGAACTTTAAGAGACCTGGATGTATGTGTAACATAAGTTAGTTAGGTATATGATTACACAATGAGAACTGAACTAGATGCCAGTGTCTTTTCATACCAAAACACCTTTTGAAGGCATGTATCTGGTATGAGGACTGTTGAACTTCCTATCCTAAATTAAAAGGTGCTTTTCAGAACAGTCTGGCACAACTATGCCCCAAGTACTCATGTAGAAGCGCACGAGCAATGTCAGAGTCAAGCTGAAAAAGTTCTCTTCAAAAGCAAATGAAAACTCCAAAACACAGTTCATACCAATACAAAGGATGGCAAACGTTTTCACTAAATGGAGTCTTAGTGCTCTACCAGTCCAGGCTTACAAAGAGCATAAGAAAGTAATCTAAAAGTACCAAAGGCAGACAATAACAATGAAGTGCAACAGTTTCTTCTGGAGTGAACAATAATCATAGCTAAATAGCTATTTCTCTACATAAGAATTCCTTAAACAACATCAGGTTTTCTAAATTTGTTACTTGAAATTCTTTCTCAAGTTATTCCCACAGCTGGTTTTGTTTCCAGATCTCCCAGGGCTATTGAGATCAAGATCTGTCTTTACTTCTGAAATTGCTCTTCAAGCTTGTTGGCTATTTTGATATGGCCTACAGATCTTACATTAAATTTTAAAAATTTACTGCCTAGGGCAAATAAAAAGCTCTGCTTCCATTTATTTGCATAAGATTTCTTACCTTAACCAATAATGCTACCCAAAAACATTCATTTCTTAGGTTACCAAGAGAAACTAAACTTAAATAGCAAGAAGCAGTCTCAGTGATTTCAAGCCAGGTATCCTGTATTTTATCCTGTTGAAAGAGCATTTTATCACAGCTGTAATTGAAACAGCAAGGAACTTGAACACTAAATAAAGCACAGGTGTACTGAGACTATGAGTATCTAGAATAATGTTCTTCATTACTTTTGCTAGCAGCCTAGTGCACAAAGTAATACAGGATGCACTTCAACATTTTCTCTAAGCTCGTTACTGCAAGCAAAAGTGTTTATGTGCAGCTCCCATCAAGTGGTGAATTTGCGGAGACGCAAATATCTCAAAATCAAAGACTGCTATTTAATCAAGTAAAAGTCAACTTTAAAAATCAGTCAGGAAGAATTTTAAATATGAATTAGGACTAATTAATCAACTGAAGGTTTTTTTCCCCTCCAATTTCTAAAGGTCTTCAAAAAGTTCAAGCTTTTATAATTCAAAGCTATTCCTTCTATTCCTTTTCAGAACCTTCCAGACTTCTGAATTCCATCTTGTTTTCTACTATATCCATGAAGGTGTTAGCTATAAACACACACAGAAACCTGAAATTTTCTTAAATAGCTTTTCAGTATGGGCTGAGTTCCTGATAATTCTGATATACAACAATTCAATTTCTACAAAAAGAACGTACAGAATTACTAGGCACCTGAATTTCCAGTTGTTTCTGAGTTTAGACATGACAGAAATGACATACAAATAAGGCACTAAATGGGCTTCATTTCTTAGCTAATGTAGACACGCCTGTCCAGATCTCACTTGAAGAGTCTACCCAGTAGCTTCTGATATATTCTGAAAATGTTTAACCTATGAAGCAGATAAAGATGCAAGGGTTGGAAGAGGACAGGTGATGATTTTTCTGCTTGTAGGATAAAACAGAGCTTATCATTTACTAATTGAAGAACTTGTGTTTGTTTAGCCACAAGATGATATCATTTTTACAATTCATTCAATGGTGAATATAGGTCTTCATCACCATGGTGACTGCTGAGAGATATATTCATCATAAAACATTTGCAATACAACGTGTTTATTAAGTATAATAGTTATTAATGGCTATATGTAATCACAGAACTATAAAGACTGGAAAGACCACCAGTGCAGTCTAATCATCAGCCCATCACACCTTCTTAAAAACCACCAGGAATGGTGACTCCACCAAATCCCTGGGCAGCCTGTTCCAATAACATAATAAATAGCTTTATCACTTAAACTATACTCCAGGTCCCAAATTCTCCACATTTCCATTCCCTATGGCTACTACTTGTATTGCATTGCACATATTCACATTTATATTTTACCTCAAGGTAAAATAGTTACTGCACGGTAACTTTCCTGCTACTGCAGACTCTAAATCTAGCCCTTAAATCACCTCAAGGCCCACTTGTAGAATGCTTATCTGACACAGTGTGCTGAAAATTAATTCTGCTTTTGAGCCGAACTTCACAGTATGAGAAGTAGATCTGATGAGATGCATCAGAAACGGGGAGGA
Source organism: Excalfactoria chinensis (assembly GCF_039878825.1). Taxonomy (NCBI): domain Eukaryota; kingdom Metazoa; phylum Chordata; class Aves; order Galliformes; family Phasianidae; genus Excalfactoria; species Excalfactoria chinensis. Next base: position 15,120,312 of record NC_092836.1, read on the forward strand.
ATCACACAATAAAGACATTGGCCTGGACTTAAAACTATGATTCTGCTGCAGTTTTATCTTTCTACCTCAGGTGCATTGCCCTGTCCTCACTTTATAGCTGGAGTTCAACAGAGATCTTCAACTGCCCATTATGCAAATCAGACGTAAGGACAAGCTTTTTGGGGAATACAGGCATCTTATTGTGTTCATCCAAGACTTGTAACACTGTGGTTCTGACCTCAGTAAAGCACTTCAGGAATCAGTGACACGCAAATTAAATTGCAAAAATACTGACATCAATTGGTGTCAGTTATCACAGGTAGAACCACGTACCTTTTCTATCCACAGGAAGAAAAAAAATCTTTTGTTGCAGAATTCTTGGTGCCATGCAGTTGACACACATGACATGACATAATCAAGTTTATACGGAATGATTTGAGCTTCTTTCCTTTCTTTTTGTTTTTACTTTGAAAGGCAAATCGATTAGCAGGTGCACTGCAGCCAACTCTTTTCTCTGGCATGTGTTTTAGTAGCTAATATAGCACCTTTGTTGCTTGTGTAGAAATTTATTTCCATAGGTTTTCCCATTCTTAAGAAAGAGTTTGGATTCAGTCAATGACACTGAGATGGCATAAGAATTAAATTTTGTAAATCTTGCAAGTGATGCCTTGTAAACAGAACTACTACTACAAAGACACCTTTACATCATAGATAAACTGACTGTATAACCTTGAGAGTGCATTCCCACCGGCAGGAATTTGATATAGTATAACCTTCACATCCAGTACCATGGGGGTGGTTACCTCCATACTGCCTTGTAAATTGCTCATGAGTCAATCCTGATGCTTTATAGACTCCCACTACCAAGAACAAACCACCCATGTGAGAATTAGGGTATTTTATCTATTTTACTTCGGCTGAAGAAATATGAAACCAAAGAGTCACTAAGAAAGACAGTGCTACAAATGTATCTCAGCTCTCATGTTTCCATACTGTGTTGCAAGACCAAGCAGTTCTTTTGCATGTTCTTGTTGAATAAAATCAAGACCCAACAAAAGCAATATCCAAAAGGAATATTTGTGTACTCATAACCAAACCAGCCTTTGTAGAACAGCCTCATAACTCAGCCATTACAAAGCACAGACGAGCTTTGTAGAAAGCAGTGTGTCATGTATCTGAAAGAAGGAAATTTTAGCCCTGACACAGTTGTATGAGCAAAGAGTGGACTACACAGAACAACTTATATGTTGGCTTCTGTTTGATGTATGTTATGTATTGTTAGCTGATTTCTTTTGGTAGGGAATAAAAGAACTCATAAGGACAGGTTCTATTAATAGAAGAACATGAAGAAATCGTATGAATGCATAGTAACTTCAAGGAGAGAATAATCCACTACATGTTACCTGCAGCCAATCAATAAATTTCTCCTATAGAGATACCCCTATGCTAATCCACATCTTTGTGCTTCATCTTTAATTTTTCAGAACATTTCTGTGAATTATCACTAAAATGACCGAAGATATTCTTCCTCCTTTCCTTTCTATCCTTTTTTTCCTATACATTATTTTGACAGGACAAGTGATTTTCTCTGCCCAAAACTTTTCACATGCACATGTGCCCTCAGCTGTCCTTCAGTGCACTGAAATCCACTCTTAGCTTACTTAGGCTGTGGATCAGGGCTCAGATCCAGAGTAACAAAAGATTAATTAAAAAAATGGGCCTGCACTGTTAAGGTTCACCTACCAAGGAATGAAATCACATAGATGCAATTCTGATTTATGTTTACTACTTGATACTTTTCTCAGCTGCTAGAGAAAAGCTTGAGAAAACCACTCTGAAAGGCACAAGTATCTCCTTTACTAACAAATCTGAGGTGTCCTTAAATGCTCAGTGCACAGGAGAGTGGAAAAAAAAAATCTCAGTAGTGGTTTTAAAACCTCACACAGAGGAGGCGGGTAGCAGGAACTCAGCATGCATCTCATGAATGTTCTACTTTCTCTCTTTGAATACAGAGATCAGTCTTGGACAGAGTGTTAAAGCCTTGCAGTGAAGGGCTATTCTCTGCTATTACTTCAGGCTAAAACAAAAGACACTTCAGGAGATACAATCATTGCTGCCTAGTTCCTTTTCCTGAGCTCCTCACAATGGGCCCCAGTCCTTTTTTATTTTTTTCATCCATACATCTTTCTCTTTTATCTTCTCCTTCTGTCCTTTTACTCTTTCTTTCTGCCTCATTGAATCCATTAAGGTTTTTACATAGCCTGCTATTGAGAAATAAATTTTCTTTGAGACTACTGACTGAGCCTCAACTACTGGCAAGCAAGGCTTAACTCCTCGAGGGAGGGCAGAAATAAATGTGTAAAAGGTATGAAACAGTCTAACTCTGGGTTTCAGGTCTCAAACAGCACCACATTCCTTTCCATGTCTTGCTAACCTTCTAATTCTAGCAGTTTCATAGAGCACTTTGGATTGGAACAGACCTTATATGTCACCAACTTCCAGTCTCCAGATACACGGATGCCTTCTGCTAGTTTAGGTGATCCGAAGCCCTACCCATCCTGGATTTCTGGGCACCCTGCTCCAGGTCATCACCATTCTCATAACAAAGAATCTAAATCTATATTCAGTTTAAAGCCACTATACCTTGTTCTACTACTACACTTCCTGATAGAGTCCTTCAGCTTTCATGTAGGACACCTACCTCTTCCATTCATTAGTCTTGATACATTGAATTGCATCTCTGCCCATATCTCCTACCAGATCAGTGTACCCTTTTCAACTATTTTCCTTGTTTCAGTTCCATATGTCAGTCCTTTTTACACAGCTGTAAATTAGAAGGCACTACAACATCAGCAAAGTCACACCACCATGAAACACCTAAGTTTCATGCATTATCACAGATGAAAATAAAAACAGTATTCACACCTTTCAATACTAAATACTGTGATAAAATATTTCAGACAAAGTTCGACACAAAATGGGTCCACTGAAGTTTATTTCAAAGCCAGAAGGGAACTGCATGAAAGACAAAACACTAATTCAGCTACCCTTAGGCAGGTTGACAATGTGAAAGAAAAGGGACTACAGAGGCAAAGAAGAGACCTGTCTGAGGAAAGGTAAAGACCATCAATCCAAACCAAATGAGGTATGCGCTGAAAATGCAGAAGGAAGGAAAACTATAAAAAAGGGAAGTAACGTAGGAAAGTACAGCATTCAGGAGTGAAAAATGACACTATACTTGGTTAAGCAGAGCCTGACAGCTTAACAGTTTGTGCTTTAAACCATTCACACAATTTTTTTTCCTCCACAGGAAAATTAAAAATAATACATAACCAATGTTTAAATGAAGCTGTCACCTTATCTTTTTCTAGCAACGCATAGTGAGAAGCTTGATTTGTTAGAATAAACTTTCAAAAGCCCAGGTGTCAACTTCAGATTAAACTATTCAGGCCTATTAGAACTGCAGCCTGGGACAGCAGGTTGTCAAGACTCTCACAAAGTGCAAGCGCAGGGTCCTCCATTTTTAATTAAAACTCACTACGATACAGATGTTAATTGTATAGTAGCACATTTCATTGGCCATTTTATTTAACTTGTCCAGTTTATGATCCTTTCCTGTCCATCAATTGTTAGAGATTACTATTAATATCAGAACCACCTACAAAACCATTTTGCTTCTTTTGTTAACAGGTTTATGCCAAGAAGTTCCAGGCAACCTGATCATACATGGCTGTTTTCTCCTTTCTCTGGTCCTTTAATACATAAAGTCTAGAATCCACTGAATATCTTGTCAATTTACTCTTAAATGGCCTCATGTACTGTTTGTCTCAGCAGATGAGATGAATCGGTAGAAATAACTAAAGAATCAGAAACAGAAAAGCACAAGGAAGGACAAGAGCCATTCTGTCACAATGTCAATTTCACAAAGTTCAGCTTAAAACCCTCAAAGACTTTAAGATTTATATGTAAATAAAACATTAAAACCATGAAAACTCAGATTCCATATGGAATCCAACTAAATTTGTCAAACATATTATTTAGAGTAAGACAGGCTTCTATCCGAACATTAAGCAGACAAAAAAACCTACCTAGTTACAGGCTAGTATACTGTGTTTTTATTACAATTGCAGTATCACACATGGATCTACTAAAAGGCTTTCCTTACTAATTACAGGAGCAGAAAAGAAATAAGAAAGGATCAGTGTTGGGTGAGAAATAACCTTACTGCAGCAGAAGCAGTAGATCCTCTGAATGACAGACTGCTGAAGACCACAGTGTGGTCTTCTTCAGTGTGAGAAACCAGTTGGGTTCCTCATGATTTCAGAGATAGAAGCACAGCTTGTGGCAAAACAATCTCAGTAACATAAATATATAATGAACCTACTTAATACAGGACTCCTCTGAGACCAATAAAGCTGAAGACTGAGCACTGATTTCAGTTTCTTCACATTTCTTTTGCAAGACAGCTAAGTTAATCCTGATTAGCTGAAAAGCTTATCATCCTATTTCAAGTGGGCAAGACATGTTTCTATCTCAGGTTATTTCACTTAACCTCATCAGGAAGGTGGTTATCAAAATGAAACCGAAGCAAAATAAAATCATTACTTTTCCTAGTGAGATTAGAGTTTAGTTCAGGTATCAGGAAAAATATCTAACAGCTTCACTTGAATCACTTTCAAATGCGAGACCTTTTTCTGGGGAAGTGGTATAAGCTGCAGGAACCTTATGCAATATGCATACGGTACATAACAAAAATCCAAATGTAAACTGCACAAATGCTAAAACAAACTACATCCCCTCTAAGATCACTAGAGACTCCTCCTATTAGCAGATCATTTCTACCAATGCTGTTTTTCTTGAGCACTGTACGCAGTTTTGCACAGCCCTGTATTCATGCACACGTGTGCATTCAAAATACATGCTTTTCCTTCACCTCTGGGACAAGATTATTCTATGGTAGAATAGATATCCATATTTAGACACTCTTTCTGATGGAAAAGAAAATACTTTCTCCCAACTTCATTTCTTTGCTGCCTGTTGTAGCTCTAAACCACTCTCATACCTCCCTGGAGTCCATCCTCAAAGACATACATACATTTATCTTGCCATTTCCTTATCTCACTTTTTTGCCTCTATATTTTTGTCTATTTCCCCCCCCATTCTTTTCACTAAGCTATTCTTGCTCATATGCATCTCTAGACAGTGCCTCTCAACTTCTTTCAAGCAGCAACTTGATAAAAGTAGGGCTGTCTAAATCCATCTGTGTAAATTACTTAGGTGAAAAATGCAGTGCCAGATTGACTGACACAGTTGGCAGATAGAAACAGAATTCAGCAAATAATTATAGCCATATTTTTGAGAGGAAGAAGAATGAGTGCGTTCATGAAAGCTAGAAAAAGTCATTTCTACATTTTCCAAATAATAATAATAACAATAAAAACACCACACAACACTTCCAATATTTCATTTATAAATGCCGCCTACTGATACAGAAACAACAACAACAAAAAAATAATATCTAACCCTAATTACAAACTAAGCTTGTAGTAAACAACCAAAAATCAGATAAACAAAATGATTCAGCAATCCAGCAGTTGTTTTTTCTTGTATTCTTGGTTTCCACATGAGAAACAATTGGGTTTCTTAGGTCCCTTCCAGAACTGTTACTTTTTTCCTCCCTCTGCTTACTCAACTAATCACATATTCTACTCAGGCCTATGTCCGCTACTACACTGAGGTGACCCCTCCATTGTCCCAGGACTTCCTCAGGCTGTCAAGTTGTATTGCTCTGTTGGGTTTCCAATACAGAATGGCTGGATTTTTATTTTTTCCTTTTTTTTTTCCTCATCTCTGAGTTTTTATTTTTTTTTTTATTTTTTTTTCTACTGTTGGTGATCAGTTCTTTTTTCCTCAGAATTATTGTAGTTTCCTTTTATTTCCCTCTTCAGTTTAGAGCCAAATTCGTATTTTAATACTATGTGTACAGAAATCGAGGCAAATCTTATCAATCCCAGGGTTCAAAGGGCTGGCTACTAAGGGAGCCTGAATTAACAAAACAACTACAGTGAAAACAGCAAAAAAACCAAAAACAAAAACACAAAAGATTTAGGGAATAAGAAAATCACTAAAGCCAAGGGGAGCAAACCAATGCAACAGCAGCAACAACAAAAGACTAATTCCTAATTACTCAGTATTAATACTTCATATACTCTATAAATACAGATACTTACAGAAGTGTAAAGCACACTTAAAATTCCACCATTTCAGTGTAAGGAAAAGTAAATAATAACACTCAGTTTTGGGGTACAAGAGGGTAATAATTCAGTTGATGCACAGTATTTCAACCCTACCTTTCCAGTCGACTTTGTTCCTTTCCAAATGCAAAAATAGCAGATAGTCCAAGCAGCCAGGAGGCACAGTGCAAGTTCCCAGCGAAGGTTCCCAATATGTTCAATGCCATCAGATATAGCAAGCACCCTGCGTCTACCAAAGGGGGAAAATACAAAACTGTAAACAATACCGAAACAAAATAGTGCTGCATACAAAGCGTTGATCTAAAACCAAACCACGTTCAACCAAGAAGACTTCTGGTTACTGAGTAGAAAGAATGGACCATGTCAGGTATAAAGATACAAAAGAGGGAAGAAAGGAATATTGCCAGTGAGTTTAAAAAAATAAACAAGCGTGCGACTCTCACAGGTCGGTGAAAAAAAAAAAATCAAAGAGATTTAAAAGTTGACTCAGCATGGAAAGTTTTGTACAAAGGAAAAGGTAAAGAAAAAAACCCCAAACTTCTACCTCTCTGAATCATCAAAAGATGATACAGATCCAAAACAAAACACTCCTATCATGTTCTTTTTGCTCTCTTTTGTTGTTGTTTTAGTTTTATTGTTTTTCCAATAATAACTATTTGAGTTGAAACCTTTATTTTTACCTTGTAGCACCTATTTTCATAAATGCCCTTTCCTAAATTGAACTACAAATTTACAACTTTTTATATTTAATGTCTTTCAGGTGGATCTTATGTAGGAAACAACAGGAAAGTTTAAATATTTCCAAAAATATATTTTTTGGGGGTTTGAGGGGCAGGGAGGGAAATGATCAACAAAAATATATATTGCATTTACTATTTTAAAATAACACATTTGAAGTACTAGAAAAGTCCACTCAGATCCAAAAACTTCCCATATTAGGAGCATTCTTCAAATCTCCGTAGTCAAAGGATTTACTGAATAAGTAAACAACATAGAGAGGGTTGTTGTTTTCATAAAGCAAGAGTCAGTGAAAGGAAATTTAAGTCACTTGCTATTATTCAGACAGGAAACCTGTGGGACCAAGCTTCAGAAATCTGAGGTCGTGTTTTCTTCATGAAAACAGTGTCACACAAGGAGAATTAATCTCTTATCTGGGGGATTCATATTCCTTTCGTGCTCACTGATTTTTACTTCAGATAACTACACTGTTTAAGGGAAATGTAAATCCTTTACCAGCCTGTAGACAAAACACAGTTATTTCAGATTCTATTGCATAAAGAGTTAAAAGTAAAAGCAAAAACTTACTCCTCTAAACTTCATTGATTTTCATGAACTCCCTTGAGTTTTTTTCAATTCTCTTTAACCTAAAAGAAACCCTAATCAACTTAAATGAAGGAATTAGTCGTTTGCTAATTTTAGACTCTAAATAATTAATTTCAGCCATTGAGGCCCTTTATGATCTTTAATCACATCTCGGGTGGGTCTGGTCACAGCTCATTTCATCTATGTTTCCATATCTATACTGGCAGTGTTATATGCTGTGTATACACATAGACAAACTCATACACAAATTTCCAGTGTTCAACCTTATGCATATTACAGTGATCCAAAATTCCCTTTAAATCTTTATTAGATGTTGCTTACACGACTCCCAGAGACTTGAGCCTTGCACTAACCTTCCTCTCCAGGACACCGTGAATGACAACTAATTAACTCATAAGTACTCTTAATATTGTTAATATAGCTAAAAACAAGGTATCACTTCCTATCATCATCAATAATAGGTGATTTTGGGTACTGTTCTGAGAGATAATTACTGTATGTACATACAATTAATGTGCTATGCAGATAGATTAATTACAGCAATATATATTCAGGTTACCATGTTGACTATTAAATTAAAAACAAGTCCAACTTACAATTAATCACAGGATCTGAACTCTTTCTTTTGCATTTGGCTCTGGCATTGGCTGAGGAGATCTATTCACAGAGTAAGATGTATGGAGTTGTAATTCAAAGCCATGCCTAAAATAAATACAAGCAGCTCCTTTTCCCAGGCAGCAGGACAGACAGTTGAGGCTTTTGGCTCACAGTCCATATCTTGTGCCTACACAGCTTTCAGATAGGAGGTGACCACAAGTCAGTGGGCAGAGTCAATGTTACGTGCACACATACTGCCTGTTTTCTCTTACAGAATTTCTTCATAAGGCAGCAGAATTAAGATTCTGCCACCGTCTTTCTATCTGTTGCTGTTCTTTCTTCTAAGCTGTCTTAAAAAAAAAACACAAAACAAAACCAAAAAAACAAAACCCAAACCAAACAGGTTGCATCACATCAACTTACATGCTCTCTCTTACAAGGTCTTGAAAAAACAGACTATCCATGCATCAGCAGTGACTGCTCACCATGAAGACTGTTGCATTCCCTAATTACAGACAAAAGACGTGCTGTGTGTTGCAGACAGCTGGAAAGGAATCTGATCTGGTTCTTCTCTTGGAGATTTGTGCACATTCTATGATTCTATTTGTGCACATCTATATGGACGATTAACTACATCACACCAGTCACTAATTCCAGTGAATACCAACTGCACGGTCTCACTGAAACACTCCAAGCTGATGCCCTGCCTACAGTTCTGCAAAGGACTACAAGCACTGCTCAACTTCCAGACCCATCTCAAGTGAGAAATCTGCCAAATAGCAAGTATAGAGGAAGTATAGAGATGATACACTTAAACAAAGGTTTAAGGTTTCCTGTAGAAAGTGAGCAGTAACAACTCTGAAACACCTAGTTGAACTATAAGATGCAATGTTACATATATCCAAGAGAAAGCCTTGCTTAGAGGCAATAAGTGATTTCCTCAGGAGCAGCAGCAGAGGTTAGGCGTTGAAAGGAAAAATCATTCAGAACATGAAATTCTGCTCAGGAAGGGAGTATCTAAATGTGCTAAATGATAAAGACAGAAAACCCTGTAATATCAAACAGCTAGCAGTTTGCTTTATAATTCTCATAAGATTTTTTAATAATAATTCTTCTCAAACTGTAAGAATTCTCTTCTTGAAAACCGCTGTATTTTATACTTGGCTTTCAGAAAGCAGCAGACAGATAATTCCCAATGGTCACACTAGTGAGAATCCCATGACTGGAGAATTATGCACAGCTATGAAATATTTACCTCTTACAGCATATTTCTGAGATCTACACATATCAGAATGAATTATTTCTACATGAGCCACATTTGCTGCTGCTCAGCCTAGTTTTTCCTTCTGAAGTCCTAAAACTATTATATGTTCCACCATTCATGATCCAAAATGTTTAAATTTGTCAAGATTCAAAATATTATAGGTTCCTCAGCAGACTTTTCTCTAAAATTTCTCATATTGCTGAAAAATGAGAAGTATTTGTGTTAACCTGTCTCATTAAAGTCTTTTCTTATCTGAATGTGACATTGCTTAGCAACTACCATGCATATATGCATACAGCACCAACTTATTCTGTGTGTGTACGTTTGTGTCTGTGTACTTACCACTAGAGAGAGTGTGATGTATAAACCCCAAACATTTGACTTCTCCTCTGGCTATTTCTAACCTATTTTCCTTCAACGCGTTTTATGAAGTCATGGCAACTTCTTCTTAGCCAAGTCTCAAAGTTTAATTCTATCAAATAACTACTTCTTTGTATCATTCCACTCACCTCAACTCTACAGTTTCTTGGTATTCTCTCATAACCTTCAGTCCTTGTGCTGTTTATCCTCTACTCCACCTAATGCCCTATGAAGAAGTTATACAGTGATTTAAAAATAAAAATAAAAACAAAAAAACCACGTTGTTTTCATTCACCAAGTGATGTAAATCAGTTCAGCATTCAGGCTGCAGTAGCTGTGAACTGGGATTACCTAGAAGAAATTTAAGTCAACCTGATAGCTCTCTAAATTTCTGGCTTTACAATGGTGCTGTTTCAAAAGCTAAAACTGATACTCGGCTGCTGAAACTCATGGACCCATTTCCTTTATGTAGTACCCACACTAATAGACAGCCAAGAGGAAGATGAACGTTACTGTCATGTTTAATGCTTTCAGAATTACTTTGTCTTCTCAAAAATTCTTTGTATTAATGTTCTTAAGAATCTTGATTCCCAGACACTGAACAAATCTAATGGACATATTCTTGAACAGCTAAAAATGGTAGTCTATTAATTTTTTCAAAACCACATTTAAAGGATTCTAGATACATTGAAGAAACGTGTCCCAGAATCATAGAATCATAGAATTACCCAGGTTGGAAAAGACCTTGAAGATCATCAAGTCCAACCACAGCCTAACCAGTAGCCTATCTCTAAAAAAAAAACAAAAAAACTCTGCTAAATCATATCCCTGAGTACCACATCCAAATGGCTCTTAAACACATACAGGGATGGCGATTAAGAGAAGAGCTGCATGTTATTTGTCTTGCAGCTCTAATTTATTTGATAAACTAGTGGAGAAAATACAATCATAGAATGGCTCCCTAACCATAAAAAAACCCATAATTTTTAGCTCCTACAACTACTGAAGAAGTATTTACAACATTATACAATTGCTTTTCCAAAACACAAATGTGTAGCTTCTAACTTTCACCAGAGAACTAAAAGTTGCCCTTAAAAATTCTATTTTAAGGTACAAATATATTTGTTCAGACTCACAGCATTGCCCAGAGATGTTTCAGAGTTTCCTTCCTTAGATTTATTCAGAAATGACCTACTCATGCTCATCGTCAACCTGCCCCTGGTGGTTCTGCTTAACTAGGTGGTTACACAAGATGACCTCCAGAGGTTCCTTCCAAACTCAAGTATTGTTATTTCCATACACAGAGAGAACATCTGAACCACTAACTTGTGTACACTTATTTTTCTTCTTAACTAAAATAAAATTAGCACAGCTGTAATAATAAAGAGGATTAAATAACAATTATTAGACCTCTGATCGTTAGGCACTTTTACTCTCTGTAGCTCAAAGCCCCTTCTCTAAAGTGGGAATAATTAGATCCTACGTAGATTTTGTGAAGATAAATGAATGTGAAGATAATCAAGAAATCTATAATTGCCAAATCAGTGATACCATGAGCACACTACAAGGCCTTGATTAGATCAATACCTTCATCAACAGAGGAGGAATTTAACAAGATTACAAAATATAGGAAAATGGACAAAGAGAAAAAAAACAAAATACAGAATACCAGCATGGTATTTTCTTCCTATCCATCCTTTTCAGTTCTATTGAAAAGAATTTTATGTGTTTCTTGAACCAAAACCAATCAAATTCCTATAAAACATCAACTTAAAGTTGCCCACTCTTACTTTTGGCATTTCCCACTATTCAAGTACATGACTTTGCAATCTTTGAGGTCATTTTTTTTCCTGTATATTTGAAATGTTACACAAAACATCCCAGATAAAATCAAAACGAAGGGAAAGTTCATCCGTCTGGATTAGGCTAACATTTACCCTTGGCTTAGCACTTTGAGACCTACCCCATTTCCTTCTTTCAACTGAAATCAGGCAGAATTTGTGGTTCTGAGGAAAAACCAGATGAAGAGCTCATGTGAATCCAAACAAAAAGCTGTTTTCACATGGCCTCTCGTGAACTAAACTGGAACAAGCGAGTCTGGCACATCTCAATGTTCTTCGACAAGACATGCACAAAGGGTCTAGTTCTGAGAGGTGCTGAAGGTCTCTGGGTACTGAGCAGTGCAGGATTGGACCCAACTTGTTAATGACTTTTCATAGGATAGTGGGGATTAAGCACAATGTGACTCTTGCAGTCAGTCGCAGTCTGAATGAAACAGGAAAAACTCTTTTTGACTTTGCAAGGAAAGGGTTTGTGCCTTCTTTTTGCTCAGAACAGATCCTTTTCTTTTCCCTAAAATAAAGAAAAAAAACAAACTTTTTTTTCCTCACTAGGCTTTACTTGGAAACATTAAGAATGTGTCACTCCCTTCAGAGAGTGACAGGCCAACAACTAGACCTTCTTTAGCAGAGGACTAAGTTGTTGTTATGGAGCCAATAAAAAACTATTGAGGTGGAATCAACCACAAAACCATGGGTTCTCTGTCTGTCCAGATCCCTTCCCAGGCACAAGGAATCTCAAATTCCCGTCCATGGTGGCAGTCTGGAATAACAGTCAAAGAAGCACACATACAGCAGCTGCTGTCCCCACCTAGGAAAACATACAGCACAATGGAATAGTTTATTTTCTAATCTCTATGCTATTTCCCTGGCTATAAAGTTAGCCCCATCTGTGGCTACTAATCTCTTTCTTAGAACTGCTTTAACATACTAAAAATGATCTACACCTCCATTACTACCGTAGTTTACAAGATCTACTGTTTAAGAGTTGTATGAAAAAAATTTAACTGTGGCATAACTTGGAATTACTTTTTTTTTTTTTCCTTCTTTTTTTAACATCCTTTAGCAGGCGGGTCCTCTAGGATGAGATAAAAACCAGGAATTAACTGGACAGTCTCTGAATCCTAGGCACCAGTATTAAATGAAAGAGAAGTTTCAAACACTTGTCTGTCCTTTGTAACACAGCATGAGTTTGAATTTGAAAAACTGAGTTTTGATGAATTCAATTGCTTACCTTTGAAAGCTGCATATGCCAAATCCTTTTCAGGAAGGTAAGAAATCCTCCTTAAGCTCCTTATTTTTCCTGGAGCTGTCAACACTGCTATCTGTAGTCAGTGACAGCTCAGCTAACTCAAATTAAGTATTAAAACAGACATTATCAGGGATAGACATTTTTAACTACTGAGGAGAGCAAGTAAAGTGAACCTAACTGCCCAGAATTTGCACGCTGCTCCTTCAGCAGCATCAGGCCATTATGGCCACATAGCTACAAGTAATTATCGTTTACACTGTTAAAAAAAATACCAACATAACAGTCCTTGCTTTTATAATGAGACGTGCATTACCAGAGCAAGCAACTCTATACCTGCTAGAGTAACAAGCAGACTGTATCCTTCGTACAGGCCTGAAGAAAGTTAACTGTTAGTCCACACGCCTTTGTAGCTTCATAGTACAAGCATTCTCCTAGTTTTCACTGCATTTGAACAAGTTGCTGTTTGACCCCAGTAATAGTTTTAGGAATGACCAAGTCCACAGAAGTAATAAAAGCTAGAAATATTTCAGAAGAGAGGCTGAAATCTTTACTTGCAGTCCTCAAAACGTCTGTGGAGTCCTTCCCAAAGACATGACTGAAGATGCTCCTTTTGGGATTTGTGCATTCATTTATGCACACACAAGTCCAGCTTGTGCCCCTGCTACAAACCTCTGCTGGCATTTACAGAATGCCAGTCTAGTCTGCTGTGCAATACATAGAAACTGGTGTATTCCTCATCATGAGTAACTCTTAGAGCAATTGGCCTGAAGAAAACACATGGCACTGATAACTCAAGCATTTCATAGATTTCTTCCTCTCCAAGTATTAAGTATGCTATCTTTTGTTAGTTTTTTAATTAGAATAATTTAAATGTTTAAAGATACTGCAAATACAATTGAAGACTGTGGTAAGGTTATATACTTATCAAAGGAAATACTTAACATCAGCTTGACAATTAGTAAATGCACTATTCAAATCTACTTGAAATTAGATCACTTCTCACAATAATCACCACTCTGATTCATAAACTGTCTCAACAGTAGACGCTAATAGTTCAAAAAACTTTTTATCCCAGCTAGCCCTATCCACAATAAATTGTATTTACTGTGGCCATAACTTAGAGGAGTTTGCAGACTCAACACTGCAAAAAGCAAAATGTACAGAAGGATCTGAATAGCGGTGTTGTTCAGAAGAAAACCAGTGCCTCCCCGTTCCTTCACAGGCATCAAGTAACATAATTGTAAGAAACCCAGTCATTATGCAAACCAATTCAGTCCTGTGATTGGTTATTGCAGTGTGAAAAGCTTCATCACTATCTCTGAGTTCTGAAATTAGCAGCTAGCATCTGCTTCGTCCAGTTTAACTCATCAACTTTCTTTTAACTGTTTGTTTTTAGAAGAATCTTATGGCCCAGATTGCCAAATGCATGAAAAGATTTATATTGGATATAAGGAAGAAGATGGGTTATTTTTTGTTTGTTTTTATACATGCAGTAAACACAGTGATACACTGGTTGCCCAGAGAGGTGGTGGATGCTCTGCCCCTGGGGACATTCAAGATCAGGTAGAGCTGGACTTTGAGCAACCTGACGTAGCTCCAGATGCATTCAGTTTTCAAGGATGGAAAGTCAAGCACCACTTTTGCTTGGGCACCAAGATAAGTTTAATATCATAAGCTAGTTTGGCCAGTAAACTGTTAGTATTATGAAAAGCTTTTCCACAAAACAACAACAAAAAAGACTCTAATACTTCTAAAACTTCATTTTTTTTAATTTTTTTTTTTTAATAGTTCAGTTTTAGCTGTCCTAAGGAACCATAATTTGTGTTAAAATGATGAAGTTATAGCAATAAGACATGCCACGTAAGAAAATCTTGTTTAGTATAAAAGATTACCTGGGAAGTGGATAAAGTAGGCATATTCTAATTTAATAAAATGAGTGCTTAGGTTGTTGGGATTTTAACAGAAAAGAAACATGAAGACTTGTACAGATTAATATTGTTTTAATACATTATTTACTGAAGCAATAACTATCACCTGCTAAGACTAAGATAACATATTTAAAAGGCTAAGGGGATCAAGGCAAAGACAAAAGCACATGCTAACTTCAAGAAAATGATGTCAAACACAGAGTTCTCCCTTGGAGAACAGCCTTGACTTATAGTCCTTTCAAAGGTAACTACTGCAGTTCTGGAAAAAAACCAGAACAAAACAAAACAAAACCCCTCTAACTGCAGCCCTAGTCCCAGAATAATGCTCTTCCAATTAATAAATTGGTAATTAGAACGGGCTCTCAAGAATATTCACTAACCTGAAATTCTGTGATACACTCCTTTGAATTAAGAAGAGTGACTTTACCATTAAAGTAAAATTCCAGTTCTGTGACTGTCTTAATACAAACTGTGCCTCACAAAGAACAAGTATGAAACTACACATGCACTAATTAAATATTGATAGTAGACAAAAATGTGTCATCACAAAGGGAGTCCATATTTTGTGAAGAAATAATTCTTTTCTATCACTCTAACTAGAAACCAGAATCAAGGAGACACAAGAGCCTTAAGCTTTCTTTTTCTAACTGAGAAGCTAACACAGTCCAGTCAAATATAATGACATACAGACTCCAAAATATTAGTTAGCTCAGATGAAGATGCAACTGTTGTGGAAGAAAAAGAGAGTAAACACCCTGGGAAAACAAATAGACAAAAACAAGCAAATAAAAAGAACCACCATCAAACACAAGAAACACTTAAAATCATCCTCTTTCACCTCTGCCTCATTAGTATTTATTGGAGGCTCTTTCCTCCAGCAGCAGGAGCCAAGATCCCAAGTAAGTGGCACACTTTGTTCTATGTCCTTTCAGAATATGGAATTCTTTTCCTTGAATCCTCTAAAAAGAGCTAAACTTCTTGTTTTGAATCTTTTGACTATATGACAAAATTTCCTGTTGAACTCATATCACTACATGCTATCAGTTTACAAAATACCCAATAACCTGAAAACAACAGAAATAATGGAAGATAATTAACAGTCAGATCAAGCAGATTGTTTATGTGCACTTACTCCCAGAATTCCATCACCGGAGATGTAGCATTTTGCAAAGAGATTTGACTGCAGTTGCTCATATTAAGTTTTTGAAATTCCACACAGTTTTCTATAAAAACAACAACAAAATTGTTATAATGACACGTACTTACATTTCTGCTGGAGCATCTTCTAGTTTGTGCATCTTGTAAAGCCACTTACTATATAATACTCTATGTGGTTAAAAGGATTTCTAGATATTCTAAAATCCTACAGCTGCTACTTCTGTAATAGAATTTTGATCCCAGATCAAAAGCCTACGCTAAAAACATATCCATGCAGGATGCCACATACTCCTGCACTTTCTAAATGCACTTGGTTAATGACAAGGGCCAATTAAACATCTGAGGCTAAAGAAGCAGCTTTGAGAAACTGAGGCAATCAATTGGGAACTACAACATACTACCACTTCAAGTGGTTGTTCAGTGGCCAATGGCAGCAGCCATTAGCCATATAGCAAGCGAAAAGTCACTCTTTAACTTGTATCTAAAGTAGAAAAAGAAGAGCTGTTTTGTTGAATTCATTTACTGTATTCTGGGAGAATAGATACTATTGAAAATGAGAGTCCTGGGATTTAGCCAGAATATTTTACAGAAATAACAACGGCCAAAGTTTTCTTTTCCTATCTGACATTATATACAGAAACAAATGCTTATACAATGACCTAAATCAGAAACAAGTCTTCACTCCATAACCGGTGCAACCTGGTCTAGGGAACATGCTTTGGCAGAGGGGGTTGGACTAAATGATCTCTAGAGATCCCTTCCAATCCCTACAATTCTGTGATTCATTTTATCACAGTTTGACATGATCAGCCCATTCCCACAGACTTTTCTACCACAATAGTTGTGATCTCAACACTGATTTATCAATTACTTGGAAGTCATTATTTGTACAGCAAACATTTCTACCAAGGCCATACCTGTATTCCATTCATGCCCACATGTAGCCCAGGGAAGCTCTGTAGTAAAGCAGTTAAACAGATAGAAGATAGCCCATGCTAAAATGATGATGTAATAAACGTTTAGATGTGCCTCTATAACTTGGGTAGCATATCCAATGCCTGTAAAGGAGGAAGAGAAGACAAAGAATTTTTGCTTTTCAGATAACTTAAGAACAAATGCTTACAACTTTAAGTACCTCCTAACTTCAGCTTTTATGAGATTTTTTTCCTTCATTTAAAATTTAACACATTGTTTTGCAGTAGAACACAGAAAAGGCTGTTACCTTCAAACAAAGGGCAAACTTTTCTCCAGCACGTAATGCCTCCTTCACTAGTAAACTGTCCCAAGGCTGTCTCCAGGAAAAAAACTGGTATTCCACAGCAAATAAAGAAAACCACATATGGGATGAGGAAAGCACCTACGAATAAACATCGTGGTGGTATTGGTTATAATGAACACAGATCCTTGACAGCTTAGCAAAACAATTAAATGAACACAGATCCTTGACAGCTTAGCAAAACAATTATTTTCATTCATTTTCTAATTCTCAGGTGCTGTGCTAGAAGTGCAGAAAGTGTTTACTACTGACAACAGATATTAAAAGTTACTTCTAAGCCATTATCATGGACTCAAAACAAAGACCCAATACAGAAAGCAGCCCTGTCCCCAGCCAAAACACAAAGTGTACTGAAGTTTGTCAAGATAGGCTAAACTCTGCTGAACTTTCTCTCAAGCACAGGAAAGATCACATTTTTGCTTAGCCACACAATTCTGCTCTGATTGTCATCAAATCATTCTACCCTCTCTTCCCTTCTTTTCTCAGGAGGAAAGTAGGGATGAAGAAGTGTTATGGAAATAAAATCCAAGTACTGTGACGTTATTTGGATAAGACCAATGATGAGGATAGGAAGAAGGCAATGACAAAATACACCTTAGGGCTACTTGCATAGAGTAAGTAAATAGGATTTGGCATTGTCATCTAGAAATTGTAGGAAATTAACGAAGTATCAGCTTTTTTTCTTACATGCTGACCATAAACTCCAGCAAAGATAGCAAGCAGTACAACTTGGTGCCTTCAACAAAGTACCATTCTTCTCTTATTAACACAGAGCAGAAATTCTATGTTATTTCATGGTTAACCATGTTATTAGGTATGGCAGCCAGAGAAGTGACTGAAGTATGCACAAAGAAGTGACAGAAGATAACTGTTAGGAATACCGACACTTGCTAATACTGTAGATTTTAAGTATTCAATTTAGAACTGAACCTAAATAACAAGAAATGAAATACAGCCTTTCCACTACAGAGATCCTATTAACATACAAGGCCAAAATAATTTTTTTCCTTAATTCCCACAATACTCAGATTTCCTAATAAATCAAAGGATGCGATAGAAAGCAACTAACTATTGATATAGGTGGAAACAAGGAAGGAATAATGCAAAAACTAAGAAGAAACCATAAAATAACTATTCTGGTCATTTTTACTGACACCAGTAAACAAAGTTTCACTGGTTTAATCAGACAAATACAGTGAAGTACTGCACAAAAGTTCTGCTAGATGCAGTAACTGCATACATCAATCTGTTCTTCAGAGCACCAGCAATAGCATTTCTACTTCAGCAGGAGTCCTAAAGATTGATACGATCATTAATGAACAACACTTTATTAGCTACACCCATAATGCTGAACTTCTATCAGAATCTCACTACAAACAAAACCTTTCTGAATATACTTACGGAAAATTTCTACAATTATAGGGTAAATAAATATCCTGGATCATTAAAAAGATGGGGTGAAAATAACACTCTAAATCTGCAATAATTGTAATGCTTCAGTCACTTTGATTAGAAAGGCTGGTCAACTCAATACACCTGCTTTGACTTGCAGGTTCTTTCTTCAGACCCACTGCATCAACAGAGATGTCCTCATGAGTGACCTCTTAGCTCAGCCCCTCAATTTGCTTATAGTTGAACCCCATCTGTGTCTCAAGCAGTAAGTGCATAGACTTCAAAGAATGTAACCTGGGCATCCGAAGTGATGGTTTCTACATAGGATTCACCATGCAAATAATTTGAAAGACAACATCCTTCCAGGCCATGATCTGAGAACTGCTGTCCAGTATGAAAACAAGTTTAGCTCACTCATATGGACAAGCATAGTGAGTTTAACACAGCAACTTAATGAAACAGATCATACTGGAAAAATTAAGAGTAAATTAAACTTGGAACTTAAACTTGGAAATTAAACTTGGAAGAGTAAATTAACTCTTGGAAACTAAACCAATTAGTTTCCAAGAAATACCTAACATAAAAAACATAACTGAATTATTTTTCCTAAATATATATATATATACACATACATACATACATGTATAAATACATACATACACACACACACATATATATATATACACACATATATACATATAAAGCAAGTGTCCATAAGAGTAAATTAGAATTATGGAAGCCTATGCTATATGTTGGTAGTGCCAGAGTGAACTTTGCCCTGAAGGATCTATGCTGCTTCTGAATTTGTTCTGTACCTAGCAGGCGTTCTATTTCATTACTAGCTCGGATACCTCTTTATTGACATTACGTATTATACATAAAGCATTTCCCAGCATTTACATCCAGTGCAAGAAACAAGACCCAAGTCTAATTCTAGTTCAGCATTCTAGAGAGTTACAGAAACAGAGGTGCTAGCCAAAGGTCACAGACTGAGACATCACCAAAGAAAATTGAAGGTAATGGCAAACTTCCCATGGTACCAGGACATGGCCAATTAAACCGCATGCATTCATTCTATTCTTAAAGAATGCAGTAGTGATTAATGATGATACTTAAGTAAGCCAGCAAGTCAGCCAAATACATGTTAAGAGTGTGCTACCTAAAGCTATAGCCTTAAAAATGATAGCGTCACGTTTTGACATACTAACATAAATTCCATGTGCATATAAAGGCTTCAGGAAATATTCAATATACACTGAAAAAATATTTTCACCTTTTCTTCTGTCAAAAGTTCTTTGGGGAAACTTTGCAAGTCAACAAGAAACTGTTCTGCAAATCACCCAACAGATTGATTAGAGATGGTAGCATGCTAAAAATGAGTGAATTCTTGTCATCTTAGTTTTGCCACAGTACAAATGTGTTAAAAAGGAGCTGCAAACTAGAAACACACCTACCACAAGAGTGTTTGTCTTTAGAAACGGCAAACAAAATGGTCAAAACCACCCCTGAGCTCAGGCAATCATGCCTACTTTTGGACAAACGAGGGAAAGAAATCTGGCATAGCACTGTTAGCAAACAAGCCTGTTCAGAACAGATCTTTGCATATATCAGTCACTGAGCATATTACTGTTCTTGCAGGATATACATTTACACTAAGGCTGCTGATTCAGACATTACATGGCAGAATGTTGAATCCAGCTCACAGGATTCTAAACTTAATGTTTATTTTTCTTTCATTTCTGTGTGAGACATGACTGACGTGCTTACCCTTAATTGTCACGTTCCTTACCTAGACGATACCTGACTGTAAGTAATATATACCATACATTATACTTCTGTGATTTGAGAGAAAACAGACTTCTACAGTCTTATTTTAAGCTATATAGAGCCTGCTCTCTTGGCTGAGTAACAGTCAGCTTTGTATCTTCCCCTCCTTTACTGTACCAACTGGGGAAGTAATAACTAAAAAAAGGGTGTGGTTGACTTAAAGGATTTTTTTTGTCTTAAGGAAAATAAAATCTGTGGCATCTTCAGAAACAACATTCTTCCTCCCCAAAGTACACTACTCAGGAAAATAAACTTATCCTTTCTGCTCTATGTCAGACAAACTTTGTTGAGTTCTGTACGCATCTGAAGAAGAAAATGTTCTATTCTAACTGGTCTCTTCTGCCTTAAAAAAAAACAAACACACACACAAACCACTAATAATATGTAAATATGTTAGAAATGAGAAAACAAACAAACAAACAACCCACACAACCAAAGAGAAACCTTGAGAAATTAAACTGCATAGTATTTGGGGAGAAGAAAGTAAGGGAAACATTACATTTTTTCCATTTGTTCTCAGCTACTTAATACTTCCCTACCTACACACACAATTAAATCCTGAACCCCTCTTACTAGTGCAAGAAATCACTATAAAACATCCCTAAGTGTTTTATTTCCCAGACGTTTATGGTGAGCTGCAAATCAACACATGACGCCATCTTACCTCCTCCATTCTTGTAGCAAAGATATGGGAATCTCCATACATTTCCCAACCCAATAATCTCCCCTGCCACAGAAAGCACGAATTCAACCTTATTGTTCCAGTGACCTCTTTCATGAACTTTCTTATCATTGCTGTGGACGAGGTTGGTACTTGAAGCTTCTGGATCCAAAACATCTTCTGGCTTGCCGTTAATTATAGGAATAGTCTTTTCAGCTGTCATGGCTGTTCAGCCTAAAGAGAGCAAAAGAAAAACGTGCAGGTATCATTTGTTAATAATAACATTCAAGGACTAAGAAGCCCCTTAGCACATCATTAGCTTCAAATTATTTGTTACCTACATAAATTTACAGGTGAAAGTGATCAGGGCAATTCTGTAAGGCCAAAAAAAGTTGTGAAAGATGCAAAACTTTTTTTTTAATGAAAAAAGAAAACACTATACATGAAAGTAAAATGGTTTTCAAGTTAGGACAAACATAGTAGGATGTCATTCTAAGGGCTGGGTAGTGAAACCTTTCAAAAATCCTTCCCCAGGCAGGTGTGCCAGTTTGAACAGCCTCACAAATGATGGGGATCTCCTGCATCTTCCAGGCATAAGAATAAGAAAAGAGGGGAAAAGGGATGTGCTGAAGGGGGCCTGATCTGTTCTGGCCTGCCTGGAGAAGCAAGGAATCTCCCAGACTACTCACCCAGGGCTCTGCTTATGCCTGCGCGGTTAGGAGAGGGACTGGCTCTCTAGCCGACACTCGGCTCCGAGCGAACCTCTGCGTGCTGCCGTTCTCCGTTGCACAGGAGGTGCAGGGCACAGCAGCCGCGGGCAGCAGGCGGGGATAGCGGGGATAGCAC
Organism: Excalfactoria chinensis; assembly: GCF_039878825.1. Classification (NCBI taxonomy): domain Eukaryota; kingdom Metazoa; phylum Chordata; class Aves; order Galliformes; family Phasianidae; genus Excalfactoria; species Excalfactoria chinensis. The sequence goes on from NC_092836.1 coordinate 15,142,267, forward strand.
GAAGAGAGCGGGGAGCCTCGTCCTGCGCTGCGGCTGCCGCCCGGCCGGCCGGCGGCGATAGGATGCTCCCCGAGCCTCAGAGCCGCAATTTGCAAATGCTCAGCCTTCCCCCGAGCGACGGTATAACACCCGCCTCCCCCCTCCGCCCACTTCAGGCTGTCCCAGCGGCTCCCCCCTTCTCCTCCTCTTCTTCCTCCCCCTCCTCCCGGCATCACCGCCCGTGTATCCCCAGCTACTCACTCCCCCGCCTACGGGGGAAACAGCCGGGGCCGAACACCGGGTGGTACCGAACCCCACGCTCCCCGCATGCGGCTCGGGGAGGGCCCGCGGCTCCCCGCACACCTGCAGCGCTGCAGTGCCCGCTGCTTGCTCAGGCGGCAGCCCGGAGCCTGGTTTGCTGCCTCCTCTTCCTTTTTTTGTTTTTTTGTTTGTTTGTTTTTTTTTCCTTTTTCTTTTTCCCCCTCCTTTCCTTTAAGCTCAGGTGTGGCACATCAGAAAGGAGCCTCGCTGAGAGCAGATAACATGAACTGCACCTGGGGGAGAGGGAGCAGGCAGGGTAGGGGTAATAAGAACAGGATAAAGAAAATGGGGGAACACTTGGAAAGTGTGGAAACAAAACACTATAGGTGCTTTGTAGTTACCCTGGAAAACATAGAAGCAACCCACGTGGCCATTTCTAACCAGCATTTTGCTTAAAATTTGAGCTGAATAAGAGTAATTTGGAAGAAAGAATAGAAAAATAAGAAAATACAAACCACTCTGCTTCAGATTGAATGAAATATTTCGGTGATCCCTTTTTTCTCCCGTTCTAATCATCTTTGCGCACATATGTAGTCCTGTGGTTCGTGTAGCCTATTCCATTATTCATCTCCACAGCTGGAAAATGGCAAGACATAGCTCATGTTTTCATTTCAAATCTTCCCTCGGATCCATACACTCAGCTGCACCTATGATCATCAATATTTTTTTCAACGGCCCCTGGAGATGCATTTGGGACCACCATTACTTTTAAACCCTGGACTAATTTAAGCACTCTGGAGGATGCTGTCCTGGAGACACTGAGCCCTCCCTTGTGCCTCTCCTCATTACCTTCCAGATCCATGGTTTATCACACCATCAGGAAAACTATCACGCAATGCTTACCGAGAACACTTGAAAAATGCCTATGGACAGATTTTATATTAACTTTACCCGACTTTAGAAATGAGCCTGATTATATCCTATTCATATATGTAGCCTAAGCGCATGCACATATTCAAATGTCTGCAATGGCTGAAGTTTTATTTTGGCTTTTAAATTATGCATGCCACAAGACTGGGTGTTGGAGCCTCAGTTTACACTCCGTCAAATGTAAGTAACTGCATCCTCTGTCACCTTCATGCGCCCATCTAACAGGCATAGAATGAGGTCCTCTCTTTGCTAATTGTACCCATATTGGCAGTACTGGTCTCTGGTATACCATAAATTGAAAAACAGCTAACAGTAGAACTATGGTAAAACATTATGCTAACATAGAAGAATTCATATACATAAATGCATGTGTGCTTGCTTTGTTAAGGGGGTGGGGAAGGGAGGATTTTTGTGTATGTATGTTTTACTTTGGTTTGAATTTTTGGAGTGTGGGAATGGGGAGAGAGAAGGTTAGGGGGCATCAGGGGTTGCTGTTTGTTACTTTGTTTTGGTTTTAATGCAGCTGATCTCTACTAAGGATAGAATAGATTCGTATTTTTTCCCATCTTGGCTTTGTATAAATCAAACTCAAATTTTTAGATTCTCTCCTACCCCACCTTTCATCTACACTCCAGCAGGGATCAAAACAGGCATTGTTTTTTCTGTATTCCAGCCAGGCTGAGCAGACTCAACAGGACACACTTAAACATCAAAGGTGATACTGAATTCTCATCTCGTTACTAAGAGTAACTCTAAAAATGGATGGAAGCAAAGGGACAGTAAATGTGTGACTAATAATATAATTCATGGAGGGAACAGTCTTCTATTTTCAACTAGAATAAATTCTGCCTCATCAACAGAGAAGTTTACACTTCCATTTAATGTGCCCAACACACTAGTCCGTGCTAAATGTATCAGAACAGTGTCACCCTGTTGACGCTACAAAGAATACTAGGTAGAGTAAGTTATAACATGAACAGCTTTCTGATGCAAATAGACTAATGATACCAAACTGAAGGGGACTGCTCCAAAGAACAGATTATAAAATGACTGGCAGATGCAAAAGGTATTTAATCACTGCTGATTTGTTTAGTATTTGAAATTATAAATACTCAGAGACAAATATTTTATTCACTATGTACTCTTGCACTGATTCCCATTCGATCTGAGAGCTGAAGAGCTTACAGCATAACTGCTAGCTGATGGCCCTTGTGAATACTGAAATCCAGCACTCTTTGCAACATAAAACTTCCCAAATTTTAGTAAAGGTTGATTATCCCCTTTCTTTTTTTAAATCTGAGGAAGCCTCCTCTATTGCAAGGAAAACAGTTCTCTGGATTACATCTCAGTTGGTGCACTAACCTAGCGTACTGCGTGCTCCTCATCACGAATTCACATCTGCTTCTGTCAGTCTGTTGGGGAGATCTGCTCATGATGGGAAACCAGAGCTGAACACAGTGACTGGGATGGGAGCAAGGCTTGTGAAAAGGCTGAGCTGTAAGACAAGAAACAGTTACCAACATCAGCAGACCGTTCCTAGTAAAACCAATATCTAATACTAAAGTATTCATTAATTATCTAAAACATACTTCATGTTCCATAGAGGGGCTAGCTGCAACACGAATCTCAAGTAATCTAGTTATGTCCAAGAAGATTTTTTCTGCATTGTCTGCTCCATTCCTGATGCACAAGTATTTGGAGTTGTTACCTCCAACCCACTCACCGTAAGTAAATTCCCTGGCCATTCCTCCTTAGTTCCACACTAAAACTATGTTACCTAGCAAAATAAAATCTGAATAAGGCAAATGAATTATCTCCACACCCTCAAGGAAACCATTAAAGCACTACATAGGAAGTAGACTACGTGAACAGAAGACAAATGTTTCTGCCAGTTAAAGAAAGGTGTGTGAAGTTCCAAATCTTCTAAAACTGATCATATTCAGATTTATAAACTACAATTAATAAAGACAAGAAATTAACATGTAGAGACCATGCTGATAGAAGAACCTCCAAGAAAAAGCCATGTCCCCATGGGTTATGTCAGGGTGCTAACATGCATGGCAGCATCCAGATGTAGCAAGGAATACATGCTGCACCTTCATTGGTTGCAGCCAAAGCTCAATCAGGCTGTCAATTCATACCCTTCTGGGGCATCTGATCAGCCCATGTCTTCACGGCACAAACACCTGATGTGAAGACATACCAATACACAAAAGGGTAACTCTTGCTTTTTTCTATCTTACCCCTACAAAATTCAGAAGGCACATGAGGAAAACTGCTTGAGGCAGTTTTACATTTTGACTCCCTAATGCTCTGGACTTTTCTAGGCATTCAGGATGCTCCGTTTATCCTGTGCTTCTTGATCCTTATTAGGATGCCTCACTTTCTGTAGCAATTGATTCATATAAGAGTGAAGTTTCTACTACTCTGCAAAAATCTTTTGGCTCATGTAAATGCTTCTATTTTTGCATTTTTTCCCCGAATAAAACAAACAAACAAGGTAATAAGTAGCTACACAGAAAAGAATTTTAATTAACATTAAAGCTACTATGAACATATGTGATTTTGTAATAGCAAGACCAATGCAACTTTTGCCTAGCGTGAGCAAAAAACATGTTACATAGCTCTATAAATGAAAATCTTAGTCTGCGTTCCATTTCTGCTTCTTAAACCATAGTGGTTGTGCTGATTTCTGTGTTCTTTCGATAACATAGGACCCTGTGTCAATGTAATTGAAGTGGACAAGGAGGGAAACAATCCTATCCAGGTTTAAGTTTTAGTTTAGATTTGATGTAAAGCAAAATCTGCTCAAGACTTACGTAAGGATTTCACAAGGTTAGGCTCTTCATGAGTAAATAGCTACACAAAAGAGAAGAAACACTTTAAGAACGCCAGTGATACTGATCTGGCACAACATTTTGGATCAAAAGACTAAGAGCATAAAGCAATTTGTGAACTAAGACATCTTTAGCTAGGCTTTTGCAGAACAGACTGAAGTCTAATAGCAGTAGGCTCTCTGATTTTTGTCTGAGCAGTTTCTGAAATAGACACACACACAAAATCTGTCCTGAAGTTAAACAACAACTGATTGCTGGGATCCTACTTAGAGAGGCTTAACAGCTATCACTGTAGATCTCTCTCAAGTTTATTCCCCATGACTGACAGTGGTTTAGATGCTGAACTTATATTTGAAGAGCTGTTGAAACCACTATCACATCCATTGATGTGGCCCTTTGAGAATTTCTCTCGCCCTTTCTGTCAGGCTGAGATCCATCTTTTCTTTCCGTTAGATGCATTTCACCCTTAAGGCCATCATATCTTCTATGCAGGATTGGGTGCTATTTTCTATAGTCCAGCTTTTCCATTACAGATGCACTAACATACATCATCACCAATGAATTAATGTCTACTCACTAGGTATCACATGCTGTATGCATCCTACTGAAGTAAGCTTTTACTAGTGGAATCAAGGTAGACTGACTAATATGTAACTAAAGTGTAAGGGCATAAGTGTTGCATTCACAAATACAGGTTTTCATTAGCCCTGAAATTTATAAGTATGCAGACTTTGAGACTTTCATGCTACATTTTGTTATCAGAGCAGAATGGAGCTAATAAGCAGAAATTTTGTGAACAGATTTTGATATATAGATTGCTGTATTCCAAACATCACTACGTACCAAGAAATACACTGAGCTTTTTGCACCAGCACTTACTGCAGCGCCATGATTGTGTTGAAGCATAATAACCAGTGGAAGTGCCGTGACATTCTCCAGCTAGACATTCCTCTTTAATTTTGTGTTGATTGCTACCTGACAGTGTTCATACTGCTCTAATGTAGGCATAATTTTTTAAAACACATGGCTCCACTTGATTTCCCAAGTTATTTGCCTTAGTGCTACTTCACTAGCAGCACCCTGAAGTTTTACGTCCCCTTTTATGTTTGCAAATCAGAATCCTAGCCAGACACAGAAAACAACCCATCTACAAGACCATTTGATTAAAACAAAATCTGGCTGCTGCCTAATGGCTTGCTCAGGAAGCATTTGGGCTGCATTAAAATGAAGAGGCCAAAGAAAGTTTCTGAGCTGCATTCAAAATCTGAAGTGAAAGGTCAAAACACCATAGTGAATGGCACCTCATCTGTACAATGGCAGGCTAAAAGCTTTCTGGAACTCCCTTTTATCACCTTCAAAGTTTACCATATTATTTTATTCCTAGCTGAAGTAGATATTAATTACAGATTCATATTAGAGAGAGCAGATGATGCATCTTAAATAACTGATAGAATTAAATAATGTCATTATAGTGTATTGATGCAGGACGTAAAAACAAATTTTCTCCCATATTAAGGAAGGTAGATGCTGATTCAATCTGAGATTTCTTCCCAAAACACCTCCTGATAAAATTCCCTTTCATTAAATAATTGTTCCAAACTCCAGTTCTGAATTCACAATAATAAAAAATGAATAGGTATAGCAGGACATAACAGTTAATGATATTTATATTAACCCATCATGGACATACAAAAGTCAGCTAAGACATTTCCTAACCCCATGGGTTACTTTTGGTTTGTTTCCATTTTTTAAAGCAGCAATGAATGAAAAGCTGACACAGCTTAGACAACTAACATTCGCATCATAAAGCTTTGCCTCAAACACCTTTGCTTTGAATATTTTAGTCATTTTTCACTTCATTATTTTTGTGTATTAGAATTATCTGTCAATTAATATCCTTTAAGCTGCTCTATTCACTGTTTTGAAGAAAAGTTTAAATATTATGAGATTATATATTTTAATGCTTTGAAGCTGATTGGGAGAAAGGTTGAGGCAAAGATTATCAAAAGCATCAGGACATTAAGATCTTCAGAATATATTTTAAGGCAACTGAATTTTAAAGCTCTTGAAAAATCAGGTCCTCTAAAAGGTCTCAATCTCAGTACGTAAAACCACTGTGGTTATTTGCTTAATGGTCTAGCCAAGCAGTTATCAACCTAAATAAGACAGCCAATGCAGAGGAGATTCATTCAGTCTACTCTAATTAAAATAATAATAATAATACACCCATACCAATAATTTTATCAAATAAACACAATTTTTTATTAATTATACAGAAATTACATTGAGTGGGATCAGGCAAAAAATCAACTGCTGAAAATGTAATTTAAATGTGGCCAACATAATACAAGAAATGTGTGATTTATTACAGGCTGTGCCATAAAGGCTGTCACAATAATGAGCATCAATAACTAGCAATCACAAGGTCAGCTGTCTCAGGCTGAATATTCTGTCTTCATTTCACCTCATGCTTGATAAAGCCAGTAAAAGTACTATTTTGTTGTTGTTCTTATTCTTCCACAGCATGATTAGGTGAATGTAATGGAATTGATCCATCTGTTCACTGAAAAATTCTGCTGGGTCATATTTATTTATTTAGCATTATCTTAAATTTCTATTTATTTCTTACCACTTGCATATTTAACATTCAATGCATTTTTACCATTTTTTTTAATACCAAAATAATATTTAATCTAAGCATGAATCTTTTGATCTGCAATTTTAAATCTATTGCCATATCCTATTAACTAATTTCATTGCTTAAGTTAATTTCAAGTTTAAGTACAAACACCTGTTAGTTTATAGATTATTTTGCACACTGGTGTCAAGGCAGCACCTTTCCTGATGTGTGATTTTTCCATTTCAGATCACTAACGTTAAAAAATATCTGAAATTTGCACTAAAATTTGTACTTTTCATTAGAAGAGCATCATCTCATTTAGTCAAATAGATGAAGAAGTTCTTACTCCAAATGGGCCAAGGCCACATCCTGGAAAAATTAAATGGAAGGTTAAGTTTGAAATTAACAAATAATTTCTTCACTTGAGGTGAGCCCAAAACATGTTCTACACTCTGCGGGAATGGGAAAGGATGTCAGCATTCAAGTTCTACATCTAGATCTGAATTAATTCTGTGGTCATGGTTAAAATGAGCCTCCCATTTACACTGCTGCTATTTAGTAACATTATCTAATTTACAACAATATATTCCAGATCAGTCACCACATTTGTGCCAGATTCCAAACGTAAAATACAGCTATTTATATATGGAAAAATTCTAAAGTTTTCTGCACCGTTCTACACTGTTCCTATAGGTGCTTTCTAAAGAATGAACTTCCTGTTATCCTATGTTTGCAATCAACGGCAATAAAATTTTACTATGCTCTGAGCTTGGATGCAGCATGCCCAATTGCTGTGAAGAGTGATTCATAGAGATGAACAAAATCTTGGCAGCTAAAAAAGAAACCAAGCCAAGCTTGCCTGTTTTCATTACTAGCTATGAGCTCCGACCAGATATGCTCTGATCTAATAAACCTTTCAAGGGAATCTGTGCAGACAGAAGACTTTGTGTCAAAATCAGGTGTACCCCAGTGGCTGAAGCTGAGTTTTTACATAGATGTTCTGATGTTATTCGATGTCAAAAATGAAACTCAGATTGAAAAACCTCACCTAGATAGAAAACAAATGTAGTAACAGAATTCTCACTTTCTCAAAGTGAAATACTGTTTAACAAGAGATGATGGAGAGAGCTAGCAGCAATGATGCTCAGAAGAACTTCCCCACCCTCTAAGCATTCTGCAGTCAGGTGCACCAGAAGAGCCTCGGCACAACTCACCCATTGCTGTTTCCAGAGAATCTGGTTGAACCTCTCACTGCTCATTGGAGCTTAGAAAATTTATTCCATGACTTTTTTCAAAGAGTTGAGATGTATAATTAATAGCTAAATCTTTGTGTTGTCGATTTTGAAAGTGAAAAGCTTCCCACTGTCAATTACTGCATGTTGACACAACGGACGGGTATTCTCGTTTTCAAATGCATGGTTTGCAGCAATGAAGTTAAAAGTTAACAGCCACTAAAATAGGTCATACCACTCCCATTCCCTTGGAAACTTCTCACTGCAGTACAGACAGGTCCCGCAGGATGTGTGGAAATACAGCAGAAGTTACTTGCTACGTGCTGCTGTTTAGCACTGCTCCAGCCACAGACCTTTTCTAAACAGTGGCCTTCCCTCCCTCAGCCCCTTTCTACACTTGAGTGGTCATGCTATTATTTAGAAAATGGGTTTCTCAGCAGGAGAGGTATGACAACAAAACACACCGTTGGCTCAGCAACCCAATGTTGTCAAAGCTGAATATCAGGCTGGAACGGGACTTGATATTCCTTATAAAACACTAATTAACTGTTTGACTTTTTCTACTTCCTAGTAAGATTAAAGTATCAATGCACACTGGACAATCCTAGACCACCTAGGATTCTGCTACATCCGTTTACCAACGGAAACGTGTGTAAAAGTAGAAACCAACCTCCTGCATGCTGACCAGAGTACATCCTATTCAATTAAACCAATTAAAAGTCATTAACATTCGCAAACACTTTTCTGGTAGGTACACTGCTTCTGGAGTGCACTTTGTCTGCAGAGTTTTAGAACAGGCAGTTCCTGTGCCCAAACATCCCCACCCCCAGCTGAATTCCCAGGCTGACAAGTTGCTGCCATGTTTGCACTTTTACAGCTGAGAAGATCTTATTCTACTTGTTTTTCAGTACTGCATATTTTGCTGTTGTTGTGATTCTTAATAACAATTTAAAATGAGCAGCTACCTTTCCATGGATACCATCAACTAGAACGCAGTAATGCTAGAGTTTCCACTGCTTTATGTTCATAGCATTATGCTACAACACATTGTCAGATCCAGTTACATGACTGATATATGAAGAAAAAGGCTAAGAAACAAACAAACAAACCACAGAAATACAAAACAGCCTACTTTCACTCTGGCTATTTTATGCATTATTTTCCAAGGGCTCTTCATGAAGAACATTATGAACGTATTGAACACTCCAAAAACCAAATCACTCCAGGGCCTCGCTCTATATAAGATTCATCTTTCCTTTGTGTGTTTGCCAAAATCTTTCCCCAAAGTAGAATGAAGTGAAGCCTCAGTCCTTCAAGGTGAGATACATACCTCACCTTAATCTTTTAAGGAATACAAATTCAAAAACCAATATTAACAAAAAAATTTATCATATTCTATAATAATTATCATACATAATGAGCTATTTTGAATGCTCACAGACTGAACATTGAAAATATTACTTGCTTCATCCTGCACCAAAAACAAATGATTAAATCTTTATGCAAGACCAAAGTTATTCTCTAGCCCCAAATGTGTCAAGCCCATTTCTCCACAGGACAGTAAATGGCCATTTTTGTACAAAAAAAAAAAAATTTAATCCATTTGTAATTTAAGGCCATGTAATTTAATTCTGCATATCTACAGATTATTTGTGACTACAGTCAAATACTCAACACAATTCACCTATTCTTTAGGTAATATTCTTCTGAGTTAGCAAAACTCAGGTAAATGTAGCACACTAAAATCTTAGCCATATGTGGATAAAGTTCGCTTTACTTGAAAAGATGGAATGATTATCTTCTTAAGGTAACAACTGTTCACTGAGGATTCACTAAGCATCATGGCTATTAGGACACAGATATTCCAAATACCTGGTTAAGATTTCATACCACGTCAGGTTGCTTGGACACATTTAGGTGAGGTATATTAAACCAGTTGAGTCATATAGCATGGATGATGAATACTTCACAAAATACAGCGAACCCTTGGTTATCTATAATAGAATACAGTCTAGATCTGTGACATCTCTTAAGCTGCAGGAGAGATTTTTAATAATTCATTTGTAATTACACATCACTACAGAAAAATTTCTAAGTTCTGTTGCTAGCAATAAAGAAAATTCAATAGCCAGCATCATAATGTTCTCCTCAAGCTGTAACTTTCTCTGCAACCAATAAGCAGTGGCTGAAATCAGTAGTAGGCCATTGGAAGACAAGACTGACCTGTTCAGATTTTCTTTTTAAAGCAGTATTTGGACATTGATTTGAACAAGTTAAGAAAGAATAACTTAGTATGGACAAAACCCTAACTCTGACGAGTATTGGGTGGGATAAAGATGAATGTAATAAGAGAACGAGTCTCTTTATATTCAAGCTTAATGTTTTGTGTTGAGCTTGTATTATTACAGATAATGTAAATATTCAAAGACACTGCCTAAAACAAATAAGTATTAACAAAAGTGACAAAATGATAGATGATAATTAAAAGCATCCATTCAACGCTCCAAAATAAAGCCTATCAGTGTTGTCAATGTCTAGGCCATTAACCCAGACTGGCCAACAGCTTGTTTTATAGAAGAGAGTGAAGGAATTATATTACTTACAGTCATTTTGGTAGAAAAAAAAAAGTTACCGTGCAGTTCACAGACATCTGTCACAAGGATTAACACCTTGATGGAAAGAGGCTGAAGCTGAGCAGCAAAGTTATTCTTTCCCAAGAAGTTACATCTATACTAATCTTCACATATTTTCTCCCCTCCATCTCTTTTTTTCCTAGAAACAAGAAATAGTGCAGCATTACAGGGAGCCAGTACATCATGTTGCTATGTTTTAGAGATAGGCCTTGCAAAAAAAGGAAAAAAAGCTAGCTACCTGATGTGTAGTTATTTTTAGAAGCTGAACATATCACCAGAAAAGTCTGTTCTGCATTCCCAGAGCCAAGACAATATGTCACTCTCAGACTGGATGCATTTCTGAAGCCTGCAGGCAAGAATCCACCAGTGACAGTGCATATCAGCACAGAAACTGAACAGGAGAGCGACAGTGGAAAGTACAGAATGACTACAGAGAGGCAGAAAACGTGCTGGAGAAAAAAAACAACAGTTGAAATGGACTACTTTATAATCATCCCTGTCCTCATCAAGAAAAACAGGTTGGGAAATAAAGTACTAGCCAGATCACTGAGATGAAGATAGAGAAGATTAACTTGCTACAGGAATAGAAGGCAAAACAGTTTGTGTTTGCAGGAAGAGAAGCAGCTATCTAGAGGATAGGTGGCTAGTAACACTGAAAAGGCATTAAATTAAGGAAAATGAACTCCTAACTGCTAGAGGACCTTGAATTCACATTACAAGTCAGGCACTGAGAATGGTGCCCAGTGTGTAATTAATATCTTGATTCCACAGGGAGCAACTCTGCTTAAAGTACAGCAGTGATGCATTAATGCTACCACCAAGACACCACTTACAGCCTCAGCCTAAATTTTCACCGTATCACCCCTAAACAAAATGAATTGCTGGTGTGGATACATGCATAAACCTCCCATGGGACTTTCAGAAGGCTGTTTCCCTCCCTTGCTGTTAAGATTTTGCTTTAGATCTAAGCCCTATTTGGAGCAAGCATTTTCCCTGTCTGTGCCTCCCAGACTCTAAGGATTTGCTGCACAGCCCCAGACATGGGGTACACAGTTGTTTTTGGGGGGAATCATCTCAGTCTCACAGCAGAAGCTCAGCCTAACCTGGAGGGTAGTGGATGAAGCTATCTGAGCACACGTTCTGTGCTGCTGTCTCTGAACTGCAAACAAGCACATTAAAGTTGTATCATTTTGCTGCAATATGAAAAGTGGGAAGCTCATTTAGTATAAAATATTGATACCGAGCAAAATTAACCACAGCAGTTTTAAAAAAAAAAAAAAAAAAAAAAAAAAAAAGAAATTGTTCAGCTGTCTGTTTCACCCATACTTGCAGTTTTAAATCAGATACTCTGGAACTGCTTATGAAAATTATGCTGATATAATTTGTAGGGCTACTATGTGGAGAAATAATTCACACCATATCACAGAATGGCTGACCTCTAGAGGTCATCTCAGTCACTCCCCCTCTCATTCCCTCCAACTTAAACAGGGCCACCTAGAGTAGATTGGCCAGATGCACACATTTTAAATATCTCCAAGGAAAGTCAGCAAAAATGTTACATTATTATATTAAATTGCAAGAGCAATATGAGGAGGATTGGGATAGAAGCAGAGCAATGAAGTCACTCCGAATCAAAAACAACCATTCTAATTTTCAAGCCTTCAAGTCCTATGTTTCAGCATCTTTGCCCGTAGTGTATGAAGCACAGGCTAGTTATCACCTCATCCATATGAAACAACAACAGTCTTGGCCACCTTCCCATAACAAGTAAGCAATCTGGTTTATTATGCACTTAATTAACAAGTCTATTAATTTTTGTCTGATTGAGACAGTTGTGTGTAATTACTTCCTACAGCTTTAGCACTAGCAGGTTTGTTGTTTTAATACAGGCAGCCAGGATCTCCCATCTCCTCATTTACCTCAGAGATTCAGAGCCATCTTTGAGGTTTTTAAGATTATACACAAAGTGTGTAGCTCTGTGTATTACATCCTATCCTTTACTTGTCCACTTATTGTCACAAAACTCACAAAAACAAAGCATTTTAGCTTCTCATCTCAAGGTCAAACTTGCTTGATTTTACTATATGTGTTTAAACCTATCGACAAAATGATTGGCAGGCAGATATATTTAACATGACTGTACAAACCTGCTCTTCTTTGGAAACCATACAAAAACAACCAAAATCATAACGCCTGTCAGCAGCATTTGCTGAGTTGCTGCTCTCTGCCACTATCTGTAGCACTCAGCTTGTAAGACAAGTGTACCAATGAGCAATAAACAGTTATCTCCTTACTACCCTCCAAATTATGGTAGTTCACTTTGAGTGCTGATAGAGCCAGAGGTGAGCAGGGGAACTATGTTGGCTATTTACATACAGCACAGTTTCCAGCGTATTAAAGAACCTTAAAATGAATAATCATACCCCTATACATCCAAATAGCATTAGGTTTTGTCTCACATCTGATGTTTAGATCCCAATTAATGGCCACACAGCCTATCTGGAGAGGACCAGCTCCCATTTCATACCAGGCCAAACCACTTGTCAGTGGTATTGAGCACAAAGAGATCAGAATACCTCAAATTCTAAAAACATTACAAAGAACAAAAGATATCTCACAAATATATATATATACACACACACACACATATATATATGCAAACCTTGGTAGTCCTTGCCACTGCTTACAGCAACAGAATTTCAGCTAACATGCTTAGAACTTACATTCAGCAAGGAGTTCCAGTATTAGTTAAGAGTACTGTACTAATTAAGTAACTGCTAGCCTTATTCACACACGTAGTGAAACCCCAATGGGTCTCCCTAGGAGAGGCTGATTTTGCCCGATATTCAGTAGCACAAATTGACCAGAAAGGCCCTCAGTCCTTTCTTCGACATCTGCACGGGACATCAGCCGAGGAGATTCAGCACTTTCCGTTTTAATGCCGTCGAGTGAGGAGCCAATGTTAGCTACCAGACTAAGATACTTGCTTGGATTTTGATGAATTACATAATAACTATAATCAAACACAAGCAGAAGCTATTATGTAGCACTAAGTACCGATAATTAAGTATCACCCATTCTTCTCTTTATTTTGCAATGCTGGACGCAGAATACCAATCAAAATCCCCAAATTAAGCACTGCAGGTCCTAGTCCTCCTCTTTGGACCAACTGACCTAATTTGCCCCCTATGTTCTACTGATAGAACCCCTTGGAGACGTCCACTTGCCTTTATTAAGCTAAATTAGGACAAAAACCAACTTACACAACCCACACAAACTGTGTTTTCTGGTCAAGATAAACGTGCCCAAACAGCTGCTTGCCATACACAGAAGCGTGCAGAGAAACAGAAGACCTTTCACCACTTGCATCTCTTTCTGTGTCCTAACACCAGCTTTCGTCCCCACACCCCTCAAAGCGAGTTGCTCTGAGTTAAAACGTGACCACAATCCTACTAAAAGTCAAGCCCGGCAGGACGGCCTCCATCAGCAGCCCGGCGAACTAAAACCAGACCCAATAGAGCTTCAGTTTGCTGCGGAACGGTACTGCCGCTCGCTGCACAGCACCTGCCCGTCTGCAGGGAAGCGCCTAGAACCTTCCACAGCGCGACCACCACTACCGCGTGGTGCTCCGGAGCCGCTGCTGCAGGAGTCGGGAGGACGCGCACCGCTCTGCTGGGAAACCGAGGTAAGAAACGCGGAAAAAGGGCTAATTCTGAGGAAAACGTTACTCAGGGTTGTGTTGCGTGAGATAATGGATGAAAAAAGGCAGGTTATACTGAAGGTATTCCAAGGAAAACACTCACTTGAGCTTCCCGGCTGCAAGGGGGAAGACCCTCCTGCTGCTCGCTGTGTCCTGAAGGCAGGTCTGATGAGCAGAACGACTCTCTGTGCCTGGCACGTACTTTGAAGCCTTTATTTGAGGTATAACTTTCTCCATTAACCCCTTTCAGTCCTTTCTTCTTGGTGTTTGTTGTCTGCAAACCTGCTCTCCTCCCGAGGCAGCTCGGAGGGCCAGGAGAGAACAAAAGCAGAAGCTCTGGGTTTTATCCTCACACTTAGCTGCCCTTTGCGGCCACGTGTTGTGCATTTAGGATAACAAAGAGATGGGCCATTAGCTTCCATCCTATGGGCCCCTCAGCTGCTCTGTTATCAGGATTTTGGAATTAGGCTAATTAACCGAAGGAATTGGGGAAAGGTGGGGGGCGGTTTGCTGGTTTTGTTTTTAATTCTCCCAAATCAACGACGTGCAAACTTCAGCGGTTGAAGTTTTTCTTCTATGTGCTTGATACTGAACAAGTTTGCTGCATGGCAGCTGTGAACAGCCTTGCTGTATGGTAGGCAGGGGGTCGCGCATTAAATATGTCCTATAAAAAGTCTTGTGTTTAACCTCTTTTGCTGTGATCTTTATTAAATATAACCTGTATTTACTTCTCAGTACGAGAAGGACCAAGGACTAGATTACTGCTACTCACGCCCTAGAGAGGCTGTTGCATTATAAAGCACCCACACGTTTTTCTTCAGGAAAAAAAAGAAATAGGTGTGGGAAAAGCAAACGAACCAACCCACCCCATTATCATCTCCATGCCGGCTCAGCCAGGCAGGAATTAACGTGCGGCATTTGACCCATCACAGCGAGAAGAGTAAGGGCAGTTCCTTGCTGAATTTGGCACGTGGCTGCTGGTGATTCCTCTGCTGGGATTCCCCGGTGCAGCCATGCCTGGACCTCCCTTCTATGCCAGCCTGCACGTGGAGGGGGCAGAAGCCCTCGCATAGCCTGTGCTGTGGCTGTATCAGGGCGCTCCCATTCGTGCTTTATCCTTTACCAAAGGGTGCTGAAAAAAAGCATGTTCCCAGCTTTCCCGATTTGCTTTTGAAGGTGGTAGGCATTCCCCTGTGGTTTTCCATACTACTTCCTGGCTGTTGGTTAGGGAGTGGAAAAGCAGCACGGTGGAAAGAGTTAGACTTCGTGCATGATAGAGGTTTGATTTCTGCAGGACAAGCAGCATTTGTCTTATTCTTCACGTTGGTATTTGGTTTACCAGCTCAGAAAGTAAATGTGTGAATTAGGAGCAGCTAGTGAATTATTTACAAACAAAAGTTAGATGTTGATGAAGTCGTCACACTCTGCAAGCTTGTAACATAGAAATGCATTTAGCACGGGAAGCGCGTTTAGCAGAACTCAGGCTCTCTCTGTGGCAAAACAGACTGCTGTGTGTGTGCAGACACGAAGGATCTGCACGTCCAGCAGTGCCGGCTCCCTCTGGTGGCTTCTTCCCATAAATGCTAGTTGTGGGTTTTTCCCCTCAGAAGTCGCGCTTTTCCTATGTGTAAGTCTAATACCTCAGGAACTGGAGAGGCTTTCTGTTGTTATGCAAACCAGGGAAGCATTCAGGAATGTTCAGTGTTTAAATCAGAGCCTTTGTAAAAGGATAACTCGTGAGTAACGCCATCATTTCATGCCACTTGAAAGAAATTATGCTGAGTTTTATTTTCAGCCCTAGTGTGTTTAGAAAATTAGTTCCAAAATAAGCATTTACTTACAGAGGCATAGGAATAAAATACGGTTAAAATGGAAGACTGGAAGATATAAAACAAGCAAAAAGCCTAAATACTTGCTAAAGCTATTCTTGGGCAGGCATCCATATTGGGTGTATCTTGTAGCTCAACAACATCTCTGTATTAAAAGAATCCTGTGGCAAAAGCACAGATAATTGCATAACTAACGTGATTACGCAGCTCCCTGCACTCATTCTAGGCTGTCCCTCCTGTATCCCATGTGGACATAAGCAAAATCTGGAAGGGCTTGGATAAGTAGTTAAAAATCTCATACATCACTAAGTATAACCTCTGAACTGAAAAACTGTATTAGCACCTTGTTGCTGGTCGGAAGCCAGCATTTCATTTGACACAGGTAACTATAGCACGTCTGGTACAATATACTTCAGGCTTCAAGTGACACTGTAAAGTCTAAATTAAACTGACAGAGTTCTGGTGCCTACACAGACAGAAGTGAGGAAGTGATGTTTGTTAACGTCATCTAAATGTTGTGTTATTAAGATCAATCTTACTGGAACTTCCCAAGCAATCAGCTCCAGAACAACAAAGGATTTGGTTGTACCCAATTTTGGCTGCAGATATTTTGCTATAGCAGAACAAACTTTGTTTTTGAATACATCAAAACTTATTTTTTTGCTTCAAATTTTTGTCTGAACAAATACTGAGTTAAAGGGCTTGTCCTGGAGCCTGTGCTGAGAATGTTCTCCAGGTCTGGTCGCCCTTTATGAAGCTTCTGCCCTTATTCAGTCAAATACTGCATAGCCTTTCAAACTGTTTAAAGTTATTTTGGGATTGTTTCTCTGGTTCTTGCCTCCATGCTCTTAACACATGTTAGAATTGTCAGAATATTATTAGAGCAAGTTGTGCCTTTAAGAAATGTTCTTCTGTCAGTTTGTTTTATATTTTAGGCCAATCTTTCTAGAATCCTTACCTAACCTTTACAGTACTGGAGAAGGGGAAAAAATGGTTGCTAGGATACTTGCAAAAAGGCAAATTAGCTGCACTAGAATTAAAACAAAAGGATTAGAAATCTCTAACCTTTTTAGTTAAACATCCGGTTTCAACAGCTGCCAAAATTTCACGGTTCTCTTTGAGAAAAGAAATTCAAAATATTGATAGTACTCCAATTTCACAGGCATATGGAATTTTAAAGCATTTCCCTCCTGAGTCCCATTTAGTATATCAAACTATGGCAAGTTTTCCTTTGCTGTTTGCAGACTATCTGATAATTACTTTTTGTCTTTTGATGTTTTATGTTTTGCCATCCCCATCTGACTTATAGCTGTGTGGTTCTGTGTCTTCCATCAAACCAAGCTCCCAGCTGGACAAAATGGAGACCTTGAAACCAAGTAGAGATGAAGGTTTCAATGAAATTCTACTTTCTGACAGTGATACTTAACTATCATGTTACATCACCTTAATTCTCCTGAACTTTCCTCTATTAATAGCTTTGGCAAAAACAACAGGTAAAAATCAACAAGAAAAATAATACCAAGGATTTAAGTTGCTTTTATTTCCCCTTGATTCATATACTGATAAAAAACATCAATCAGATTTTCTTCTGCTACTTTAATGTCATAAAATTCCTTGGTTATTTCAAGAAAAGGTCCTTGGGATGCTCAAATTGACTGCAACAGAAAGGGCTCTGTGGTTGTCACTACTGTGGGACAATTAGAGCGTTAACTCTGAGGTAGAACAAGAACTCAAGCTATCAGGACCTCTGAAGTTCACTATTTTTAGGCTCCCTCTATTGCTTAGCCATTCCACCAAGTCTTGTAGGTTTAAAGCAGAAGCAAATCCACTTTTACTCTGTACAGTGATGTACCTCCATCTGATCCCTGCAAACTTCCCATGAAATCATGCTTTACAGACTAGCAAGTACATTTGTGTTAATGGTGCTTCTTTCCTTTTTACCCTGAGTAAGGCCTGAAGTATAGCCCTCACCTTTACTATACACATGGGACAATGGAAAACAAGACAGGTTGGGCATTTTCTTTCTTTAGGACCAGAAAGAGGAATAAATAATATTTACTCCTAAGGTGTTAATGGTCAGTTGAGTAAACAGAAGGCAGAGTAGTATTAAGCCTTGCTGTGTCAATGTTCTTAATGAAAACGTAGTAAGAAGAGCTCCTTGCTGTTAAGTCACAGATGGGAAGAATTGTTTGCCTTAGTGCATGATTAAAAAGAAATGAATACATGCCAAGAGTTGATGTTGCAGATGCTATATAAAACACACATCTGATACTTCACCTTGCCAAAAAAATGTCAGAATTCACATCTTTTTTTTCCTGAATAGTTGAGATAACTTTACAAACTCAAAGGGAAGAAAACTACCAGATTGATAATCATTTCCTATGACTGTCCGCTCTTGCATTCTGATGTCTTACTACATTAAGAATCTGTTCTGCATGCTTCCTGATTCCACATGGACTGCAGATAAAACACATAGGAATTCCTGACACAGTGAAGATCTCTATGCTGCTCTGTCATCAGCAAAAGGCATCTAGTTCCAGCCCCCCAGTTAGACTCTTTTGCATCCATATTCTTTTTTTCTTCTTCTGATTTCTATTATGTGCTGCAAAGATAAATTTGCAGTTCTGGCGTGCTGTTATTAAAACAAAACAAAACAAAAAAACATCTAACACGAAACCACACAAAAGGATAATCATTGCCTGCATCAATGAAACCAGGCTATTCACCATCTGAGGAGGATAATTGGTAAGAATCCAAATGTAGCAGCATAGACAGCAAAACGCAAATTAGAATGGAAACACATTTGGATAATTGCAAACATGCCAAATCAGGGGATGTAAATCTATGTAAAAAAATGTTAGTGTGTATCATTCTTGCAGTATCTACTGAATTAAAACCACAGAAGTTACAATTACTGCAGAGCTCAGGGTTTCTGAGGGAAAGTAGATTGTATGGATGAAGATCATTTTGTAAGAACTGGCTTTGAGGGAAGTGGTGCTAAGGCACTGAAAAGGCAGACTGATCCCTAAGGGATGCAAAGCATGCCCCCCAGGGCAGGAGCTTCACCAGCAAGGCTCTGTCCCACCATGCCTGAGCAAGGCAATGAGGTCAGACCAAAAAATGGGAGTCAGGATCAGCTAAAAGCCTGGGTTGGCATGCAGGTCTATAGTGTTGAAGTAGGTCCATGGTAATCCAAGAACACAGATTCACACATCAGGGTTAGACTTGAATCTGATGATCCGAAGCAGAGCTGCACGTAAGCAGCAGTTTCCAGGTACATCCACAGTGAATTAGGAAGGACCAAGGACAAGCTGGCAAGTCAGACCACAGGCTAGAATTGTGCTCTTTAGAGTCAGTGGAAACAAACACCTGCAGCATAGCTCAGAGCTTAAACAGACCCCAGGTTAAAAGAGCCCTGTGCCTGAGGACAGGGAGCGGAGGCCTCAGGTGGAGCTGATCAGAGCAATCAGGTAATCTAAGAGCTTTGGGTCATGCAGTATTATTAAAACCTTGTTACAGTGAAAGTAAACACGAATATTAAATAAATATAAACAGAACTGAGAACTAGAGATACTGCAGCACTGATCATCCAAATGTTAACAGAATTAGGAATAAACCTTGGTTATAACAACAGCAAAAAATAAAGTAGGTTTTTCAGAGATACAGGTAAGAGGCAGCCTGTGAGAATTGAAAGGATTCCCACAGAGCTCGTTCCAGAGACTTTTAAAAACATCCTTCTCTGAGCAGCGTGTTTAACTTGTTCCTTCCCTCTGGACTTGTTGAAGGTTTTGCATAATGCAGTGACTAGAAACTTTCTGTTTATCTGAATTAAGAAACGCTAAACACTAAGAATAGCGTTTCTGGGTGAAACTGGAAAGACTAAGTGGCTGAATAATAACTTCAGAAAAAGAGGATCTGGCCAGTTACTTTGGAAAAAAGTCCATTCCGTTGCCAGAGAACTTGGGAGAAGTTAAGGCCACCCAGAAGGCAGGTAGCCTGCCAAACTGAAATTGAAAATACATCCTGCAGTAAGGGCTGCAGTTGGCTTTCAGGACTCAGGACTGCCGTGACCTTACCTTTTCAAGCCTTGGTATATGCAGCTGTAATAGAGACCCTGCGGCTGAAATTCTACATTTATCATTACTTATTCCCACCTGTGTGTAAAGGTCACAGTAAGAATAAAAGCTGTGCTGTATGAGACAGGATGATTACAGCATCACTAGTGTCATTCAGTGCAAGTCTTCAGAGCTGCCAAAGTCTACCCTGAGTTGTATCTGTGGATTTTTTGCCCCTGTAATTCTTACATTTCCAGGTATGCTATTAGTCAGTCTTTAATTCCCCTGCATTGAATACTGATTAGAAAAAAAAAAGTAAAGCAAAACAAAATCTGGATGTTTTCTGTTATTTGCATACAGTCTGTGTACTATGAGGTCACTGCAGCAGTGCGCTGCTCTGATGTTGCCTTCACCATCTGCATGGTACCTCAGTCAAGCACATTAGTAGCAAACCCAGACATGACCCAAGTAAAATCACAGTTCTTTCCAAAAATACATCTGGAGATTCTCCAATGACAACATTCCTCCCATGAGTTTGTTATTTGAATGCTGTATTTGTATTGTAGAAGTTTAAAATAGTAGGCTTATATGATAAGCTGTCCTGACAAACTAAGTGGGTAGCACAGCTGTCTATTTTTCTTGGTAATCGCTGCATCAAAGTGAATAATGAATCACTGAATTCATAGTCCAGCTTTAAAAAGTATATAGATCTATTTTGATTATAACTTACAAGTATGAGAGAGGCAGACAGAAGATGATGATTTGGACATGGATTGAGTGACATATCAAATGCAGAGAAAGAAGAAGGGCCCTACAATGAGCAAGTACATATACAGATCTCATTCCATTTTTCCACTTAGCTTTAATTCTGACTTGTGGTTGTTTTTTGTTGGGTTCTCTTTTTTAATTAGTTCTTATTGCAAATCTTTACCTGTAGTCTGATGTCTCAGTATAATAATTATTCAGTAAAATTCAGAAGCACTTACAAATGCATTGGTTAATTTTTGTAAGCATGGTCTTGAAGATGAGCTAACGGGAAGTACAGCTCAAGTGGAGATCATATTTATAAAGTGAGGCAGATGGAAGAGGCAGAATTAAACCATTTCTAGAGATGATCATAAATCTCAGCATTTCATGCAGTGTTGCTCCGCAGGATTTAAAGATGAATGATCAGCACAATAATTGAAAAAGTGCTTGTAGCAATCTGTTTACCATGGAGAAGCAGTAGTGCTAAAGAGAGGGTCTCAAGAGTTACTACATCAGATAAGTCCCTGTGCTTTTTGTTTGAGCTTAAATCCAGAAAAGGTAATTTCATCATGGAAGTGTATGCTGTATCCTTTAGGTTTTGAGCCTGTCTGTATATCTCTATATTTGCCAGCCTCTGATTTGATATGTATTATACTGATATCAATTCCTGTCTGTTGTGTTTACCATTTCACTCTCTTCAGTAGAAAATGTTGATATTTTCTGTTAATAGGAGTGTTCCCATAGAATTACTTTCTGAATCATTCCAATTTAGACATTTTTGAGTCATGTCTATGCATCCTCAAATTAAGCTCCATCCAACATAGTTATGATTCCCACGCTTCTTTGTTTGAAGTTCTGGAAAACAATGCCACCTTTTAGTCATACCATCACCATCCACCTCTGACATCATGTCTCAATCTAATAATGTAGGCATTACTTTTGGAACAGCCCTCATAGTTTGTATTGCCTTTATTAAAGTAGGTACTAATTCCATTAGGTAGCATAAAGCTTAAAGTACTTTGCAGAAAACAACAACAACAAAGTTATGTTTAAAAACAAATGTGTGCTCTTCCTGTAAACTGAATTTTAAGAGCCAATCTGTTGTTTGAAAACTGAAATAGTTTGATTCTTCAATGGGATAAATTATTTTATGGCAAAGCAAGACTTAAATTAACTGCATATTACTCAAAAATCTCATTGACAGAAGGCAGTGACCTTTCCATTAACCAAACTGTTGTGCTGTTTATTTTAGACAGTCTGTTTAATTCTCCTTTGCTTTCATTTTGATTTATTGAAAATCACAGCCCTCCAATATGTCCAATTTAAGTTTTCATTGCTGATGACAAGTTTAAATTGAAAATGGTTTTGTAAAATTACTGGTGTCATTACAGATAGCACAGAACAATGTAATTATCTGCAGAACAAATCATTAAAGCTACGTAAGAAAGGAAACTGAAAATCAGCTGCAAAAGCAGACGTGCCTTATGAGCTCTGCAGCCTCATGGATGACTTAAATTTAGAGCTTGTGCTGCTAGCATCACAGATTGTTACTTCATTATTAGCTTTACTTGTCCTTAGGTATTTTGTGCCCCTTGAGTATAGCAGTGGAGCTTTGTATAACTACTTGAGAAACTCAGAGCAACAGTACAACTGTACTCCTTTGCCATTAATTGATATTGAGATACATTAAGCTTCTCTTGCTCCATTTTTACTTTTTAAATGTTTTTGGCCACTTTTTGTGTCATACAGGACAGTGTAGGGTATGCAAAATGTTATTGAGCTTGATTTTTAGTTTTTATTTTGCATTCACTCAAAAAAAAAAAAAGGTAGCATTTCAATCAAGACAAAGTTTAAAACTTTTTCCCTGCTCATATCTAATATCTGTCCAGTTTGATTGTAAAATGAAAATAACTAGATGGGAAATTAAAATAAAAGATGGTACCTGTGATTGGCTTTGTGTGGGTTGGTGGGTGTGACGTGAAAACCATTTTCTTCCAAGCATTTCATTTGGGCTTCTCTTAAGCCTCAGCCCAGCAGTGAGCAAGGCAGTTGGAGCAACATGGCTCATGGAACTGCGGGTATGATGTCAGACAAAAGGAGATGCTACTTCTTTTAGTTGCTCTTGGTACTCCCGTTTACAGTATAAATTTAATGTGCTCTAAAGAACGGCAGTGGCTTGTACTACAAAACAGGGACCCCCAGGAAGCAAGTACATAGACATCTGATGAATTGCTACTACACTGAGCCCTGTAGCCTTGGTGTAACTCCCTGCTTTGTGGGTATTATGCAATACTAAACCTCCCAGTTTTTCTCCTTGTCAGCACGTTCAATAGCTTTTGAATATACAAGCCCTCATGGCTGGGTTACTGGGACAGGAAGAAAGGCATGCTTTTCCCTGATTGCTTTGCTTCTGCCACCCATAAAACCACGCAGTTTGCACGCAGCAGGAAAGCATATATTTCTAAGGAAGATTTGAATAACAACAAAATATTTTTCAAGGAAAACAAATCCTTTTCAGGATGTCCTTAGTTTCTGTATCATCATCCAAACATATGGGTATGATGATGTTACTAAAAGAGCTAATAAAGACCTTAATCCATTATTACTCCTCGTAAACCTTAGATAACAGAATTTTATACTCATTCCTATGCTTACACGTTGATTTATGTAAACATATATAGCACCATAATTTTTGCTGTTTGACAGGACCATCAGAAACATCTACCTCAGTTTAACAAGGGAAAACAAGAGTGATTCAAGTTAGCTCCAACAGAGATCTTATTCTTGGGAGAAATAAGATGGGGTACAGACTTGAATAAATTCAGCTTTAAACTTCAGCAGCTTGTGGGAGTCTGTGAACGGCTCATCATGAATTCAAGACACACAGTTAGATACAAATGCCAACCAACAGAGCTGCAGTATACAGATGAGGATATTTTTCCACCTTAAAGCAATGATTTACTTTCTAAAAACCATACTAAAAGAAATCCTGCAAAGTCCGAGTACTCTATTTTTTGAGTTTTTCCTTATCTAATAGTATTTTTTTCCCCCTTCCATTTAATGTACTGACAGAACACCGGGATTGTAAACAAGGAAAAATAAATAGTTCACAGAGAGAACTGAAATGATAGAGAAAAATTCTGGCTTATCTGTTTTGAGAGATAAAAGCTTGCTGCTGCCATCTTTCAGTTAGCTTATTTTTCCCTTCTGACTGGGTGAAATTCACTTTGCTGAGATTTCTTTATAAAATCTACATGCAGGGAGGCTGAACATTCCCACAGGAAAAAGCACATGTTGTTTTGTTTCACATTCATCAAGATTTTAGCGTGGGCAATACACAACGCTGGTAATCACCTGCAATGTGCTTTTTATATATGAGTAAAATTAAGCAGCTCCCACTGCTGCAGTTGGCTGCAGAAGATCTTGGGTAGATATCAGAACAAAAGAAGAAAAATTAGACTGCTTTATTTGTGCACTGAGCATGCTCCAGTAGCACTGCGCATCATATGATTCCTGGTTTCTAAGGGAACAACTGTGATGCTGAGCACATACTTGCTACGATGAACATGGGGTGCCGTTTTTTCTATCGGAGTATATTTTTAATGCATAAATCTGAAATTGTTTGCTTCAATTGAGATTGATTTGTGTTTGCAAACACATAACATGAACATATGATGAGATAGAAGGTCTCATTAATCTATGTTGGAATTCACTACAACAAAAATGGATTTAACAATGTGGTTAATTATATTTGGGACAGAATTGCCTCTGTGTAGAAAGGAAAAAAGATGTCATATATATATAATATATATGTATTTTTAAATATAAATAAATGAGATGAATGACTATTCAAATTGTTCTGCTTTCATCAGCAGCTGATTCCAGCAAATACATTTAGATCACCTAGATCCTACTGCTAGGGTAGCTGTGCGGGGCTACTGCAGAGACAGAAATAATCTTGCTTGAAAGGATGACAACAGTGAAGGAGATGGTACTTCTGTCTGTCAGTTAATGTTGACCACTAAAATAAAGAGGAAAAGATTTCCAGTGGCATTTAGCAGAGTAGTTGAAGTGTGTCCCTTCTCCATTTGCTAGTGAGCTAACCAGTGCTGGTGGGTGAGCAGAGTCATACTCCGTTGGATCACCCATGCTCAGAATTAAATGCAAACATAGATTATTGGTACAGGTCTCAAACTGGCAAGAGGATGAGCAATGAAGTGGGTAAATTACCTCGTTTGCATACCCAGTCTGGCACATTCATGTGAAGATAAAATGCAGTTGTTTAACTTGGCTCAACATGGGCTGTATCAAAGCCATCCATGTTTCTCCAGACTTGGACAACTGGGAGATTCAGTTCAGCCACATTCAGAAAAGAAAGGTTGCACCTATATGTGTAATGTGCTACCAAGGAGTCTCACTTCTATTTTAGCTGTAAAATTCAGGAATACCTTGTAAGAGGATTCTCACAAACATAAAAGCATGGCAAATAGACATCTTTAAGACATCTTTAGTTGACCATTACAATACCCCTGTAAGAACTGACTGGCCCTCATGAGCCAAGCTGATGACATATACCTCCTATGAAGATAACACAGTACATATTTGAAGATGGTTTTAGCCTTAGCTTCTATACCAATAAGGACTTGTTTAGTATTTTGTTCTCCTCTCTTCCCCTCCTTTCCTTCTGCCTTTACAACGATGCTTCCTAATAATGTGTTTTATAACAGCAAGGTTTTTAAACAGACAAAGCTGGTTAGTTATGTTTGCACACAATGAAAATAAACATCATTCCTTCATGTTAAAATCAAACAGAACTCTGTGCAAGTTTCAGGTTGATTTAGTTTGTATTTTACAATACATGTAGTCTTTAGCCTTAAATTTAGTTTTCTGTCTTTCTCTAAGGAAGATGAACACTGCACAGGAGGCTATTCAATAAATTAGTATCTGCCAAGAAGTCTTAGAGTGAATTTCTCTTGTGACTGCATATCACATCTGACTGCAAATACTTCCTGGCTTACCTCCAATTTGCAAGCTGATGTTGTAGTAAGTATTAACTGCCCCATTAACTAGGAGTTGGGGAAAGCAGAGATAGAATTTTCTTTTTAGGAAGAGACATTTAAGTCACAGTACTCAAGCATGTGATCTTTAAACATACATTTCACCTGTCACTCTCAGTAAAGAGATGTGCTTAGGTCAGGTCATCTAGTTCAGTTTTCCTCTGAGGAAAAAAGCCTCTCATCAAGTTCTTTGTCTGTTTTAAACCCTATGTAATGAATATTATGACATCTTCTGTAGATAAATTCTTGCTTTATTATGTTCTGTTCATAAGCAGAGAAACGTGCATGGAATTTACAACATCTTGTGAAGCTCTAAGGAATATTGCTTTAAACTTTTCCACCCGATTTTATTTGTGGTTGAATGTGAAAGTGGAAAATGATTTTGTGCAGTGGGACAGAAATCAGGAAACTCTTCAAAGCTTAAAACTTGGAGATATTTAAGCAGAGTTACAGCTGCGAAATAATTACTTGCAGACTGATAATTCCATAGAGAGCTGTGGTGGCTATTATGTTTTGTTGGTGTTTTTTTTCCTGCTCAAAAAAGACCATGTGGAAAATTTAATCTTTATCATAATGGTGTACTATGTAGAAATAAATAAAAGCTTTCCTTTAGGAAACCTTATGCATGGACATAATGCAATAAGAACTGAACCTGATGCATGTCTTTGTAGGAAGATGTATTTCATCTTCTCTCTGATACCGAAACACTTTCCTGTTCTGTAATCACAGGTGATACCCACTAAGAAATGTGTTGCAGAAATAGACATCCCCAAACACTTTATTTTGAACTGAAGAGTTTATCAGTCTTTCTAATTACTGAACTTTTAAGTTACTAAGGGCAAACAGAATTAGTCAGCTTTACAATGATATCGCCAACAGCAAACTATATTCATTTTTGTTTTGCAAGAGCCCTCTGTCAAAACGATTATCCTTCTGATGGTTACCTTGAATGATCTTTAGACTTCCCAGTTTTATCAACTATACCAAATCTGGATCACTTTCAAAGCATAAAAGGAGCACGGACTGTGACAGGATTCTGAAGAACTAGTGATGAATTACTAGAAGATGCCAGGAGAGTTCTAAGAGGGGAACTTGATAATTCCCTATTGCCACTCAAATCAAATACACTGCAAGACAGGAACTGCTTAGTTCTGCAAACACTGGGCCTGCTGTATGGTTCTCTAGATAAGAGCAAAAACACTCAGGTTGCTACATTTTCATTATGTTCTAAAAGAAACTGTCTTAGTCTTCATTGTGCTTTCTGTAAGTGTTCTTCTAAGGTATGCTTTGATAGTAGATAATTTCCATTTCTTTTCGCTATGCCCAAGTATTGTTCAGAGATGCTTTATGTAATATATGCCTTATATGTAAGTAAAAATAAAGGGGAAAGGAGGATAACATTTCACTGCTCATACAGAAAGACACAGGTGCAGCTACTCTTCAAGACTCCTCCTTTACTAATTACCTTGTTTATATTATATGAGCCTTTTTTTCCCCCCTGTATATGTTAACTACAGCCCAGAGCTGTTCAGTCTGCTTGTCTGGACAGGCTACAAAAGAACTAAAACAAATTAGTCTGTCTGTAAGGAGTAGGAATTTAGGAAAGGCCGACAGGTATAAAAGGGAATCAGTGAGCAAGCTAACAAACTCACTTTTTTGTTGGAGACTGAAATTTAGGAAAACAAAATGAAGCTTATTTTATATACTTAAATTGTTCAAAATAAATAGCAATAAAAACTTGGACATACAAAAATTACCAAAGCTGGTTCATGTACTTAACCTAAGTGCATCCTGAACTCTTTGCCCACAAGCAATAGCACTCCTACCATATCTTATGCTGATCAAACTTACAAAGCATATTGATTTCATGTTATTTGAAACTCCAGTTCTGGTAATTAATTATATCTATTCCCTGAATATGACACCTCTAGTGACATCTTACATCTTAATTCTACGCTCTCTAGTTTCCCTCTATACTTCATATTTTAGGAATATTCATTAACTTTTAGCACTGCTGCAAATAGACCATAAGCTTTCAGACACAGAACACTGAAGTAGTTGTGAGTAGTTATGTAAATGCAGTTTTATTTGAGTGGATGAGATTGGAAGAACGTGAGAAGAAATGACAGAGGAAGGCTGTTCAGCCAGGAAGCAAAACTAGTGAGGGCACAGCTCCTGGGGGCAAACCAGTACGTACAGAAATCCCTGCACTTCTCTCATACTACTTTTCTGCTTTGCTTCCACTGCTCCCAGCAATTTCATTGTAGCTAGGATTTAGCAAGGGAATTTGTCATACTCATTTTCAAGGCAGCCCAGCCCAGAACAACAACAAAAAAAAAAGCCTGGTATTAAGGTCAGGGAGCATCCAGGCAACCAAGAGCAGAGAAGTATGGAGGCAAGGAGAAAGTTTTGAGTTCTGGGCTTAACTGTAGTGAAAATGCAGGGCTGCTCAGACAGGAGTGGAGAATGGGAGCAGAGACTGACAGTAAGTGCAGGAAGATGAGTTTCTTGTGGTCATATGCAGCTCGGGTATTCTTATAGAGTTGAACTCCATGTCAATGGGCTTCAAGAATACCTTGTTGCAGTTTGTGCTTCAGTGATGCAGTTAATCACCATTCAGTGGACTTTTGCCCTTGCTACTGCAAACTCAGAACACATTCCCTTTATTTTCACCAAGAATATCCCACCTAAGGGATAGTATAAAACCTAAACCTTCAGCAGTAAATGAACATAATCTCTTATTATTATTTTTACCAAGTGTATACTGCAAAGAGTGAGAACGTGCTTTGAATCTCAACTCATTCCACACCCAGATGTGCAAACCTTCATGCCTGCAACTGGATTTAACACCACTATGGTTTTGGACAAAACTTTTCTGGTATTTTGGATTTAGGTATTTTCTTTCCGATCTGAAAGATACTTTGTAATTTGGCTTTGTGTTTAAAACTATTTACTTTGAAGATTATCACTCTTTCAAGCACTTGTATTATCTGAGACTAAATCTGGACTTTAAATGCTTTATTTAAAATCAAAGTCATATGGGACAAATGCAAACCCTAGGATACAAGGCAGTCTCGATTCCGCGCACTTTCAGAAACCAAAGATAAGAAAATGGAATGTCAGATTTTGCTTTGGAACTATTTTGAAGCTTCATTGGGGTTATTTATGGGAATAAACTTAAATGCATAGGCTTTTTATGATACATATCTATACCTTCAAAACTGCATTTCAAAATCTCACACACACAAAAAAAATGTACTTTTGGTATTCAATCACCAGAAGACCAAAACACCATCATCAAATATGAACATTATAGATGCCAATGTCTCAAGCAGAAAAGAGGAACAAACATGATCCTTATTGATGGTGATTGGCATGGAGTATGGAGATGCTCCTGAAAACCTGGAAAAGAGCCACCTGCAGACAGCAGGATTCTAGCTGCAGACATGGCACACAGGCTGAAATAGATTCCCCTGAGAAGCTTGTTAATTTATTAGGAAATAGGAACATTTCTCCAGACTATTTCTAGCACTGCTTCTCTATGGTAGCAATTAGGCAGAATGCCTTCTATTAAACTTTTTTATGGTCTAGGGTGACACTATGTGGCTAATCTGAGCAGTGAAGTTTTAATTGCAAGTTACCTCTTGGAACAGCTTAGAATGAAATCAGTATAACCACACTGAACAGGGAAGGTTAGAGCACATCAGTGTTAAGACTGAAGTATAAGACAGCAAGCTTGCTTGAACTTCCTATTACCTTCATAGAAAAAAATCACTGGACTTTGAAAACTGTGATCCCACAATTCTGCCTTGAAAGATGTAGAACACTCAGCCTGTGGTCTGACTCTCTTAGAAGAGAAAAAGTATTCAGGAAATTCTATGAATTCATAGAATTGTTCTGTTAACTCACCATAAGCTGTGTTTTCCTAAGCCTATACGGGAAGCACTGTTCCTCCCTGCAGCATCTTGATTTTTGTTCACAGCACTGAACTTTAAACTTATTTTCCCTAATTAATGCTCTGACTTGCATGCCTTTTTCACCCTGGAGTGACTGTTGAGACCTTTGTTTCTTTTATTGCCTCCCCCATTCCCAGGGATTCATGCACTCATTATCTGATCCTGCCAATAACACCAGACCTCTCTATGTGCACACATTCTTGAATTAAACATAGCTCATAAATCCACAGCTTCACTGGTTCCACCCCATTACAATTCACAATCAGCAGGCTTTGAATTTAACTTGTGCCCAGGGAAAACTCTATGTGAGTCAATGCAGAGTGCCAGCCAGAAGCTTTTAATCCTCAGATCAGTTCCTCTTTAGGGATTTTCAGCATGCAGCACTGTGTCAACTGGGGAAAAAAGTTTGAGAGTGTGTGTGCAGTGTCCTCCAAGTGAGCACTACAGGATGACAGTTGCTATCAGCTTTAAATTACCCCAAGCCTTCTCTTGCACCTCCATTTGCAGCCACGTGTTTTTAAAACATGGAGCATAAAACAGTCTGAGCCCACTACAGTGTCCATGTGTCACCTAATGCAGTAAGGTGCAATTCAGGTATTTTTGTATCACAGAATCCGGCTTATTTTCCCCTCCCCCTCCACTTGACTTGAACCAGGATTGAGACAGATTTAATGGTGTTTATACTGCCTTGCTTTCCCCAGAAGCTTGCTGAGCTGTAGGGTTTCCTTCAGAACCAGCATGTCTCTTAAGGGTTCAGAAACCATCCTAACCCAGATTGTCTCTCCAGCTGCTGCCTTGCTTCCATGTTAAAACTGCATAACCTGTAGCTTCCCAAGCTCCTTAGTCTGTTGTCCTTGCCATGCCACTGAGCATTCTGCAGCCATTTGCTAAGAAGTTACAAGATTCCCTTCTATGGCTTTGTTAACTTTGTTAAGCTTTTCTGCAACCATATTTAAGCCAAATGGAAAGATTATGAATAAAAGCTAAATTTATTTTATCACCGCATTTATGACCATCTGCACCAGTTTTGACAACGCCATTTTTCAGGAGGAAAAAAATGACCTGAAAAAGTGCTTAAGCTAATGGTCTAATTTTTCTGTGTTAGTTTTATTTTGATAATCCATCTGCCACAGAAATAGCAGGAAAAAACCCCCAACACAAACCAACACAAAAATCATAATCCCACCCACATCAGTTTAAAAGGAAGAGGAAAATAAATAGAAAACCAAAGCAATTTGGAATTCTTAGAAATAGTTCATCCTTTTTGATCTGAACAACTTTAACATTTAAGGGATTTCTTCAAAGCTCTGCAGTTTTCTGGGAATTACTGAAGCTTGAACACAGGATGTTTCAAGTGATAATCTGCTGGTTTTGCAATGGTGAAGGACTGTAAAAATGAGCTTCATTTCTATCTTGTGTGCATTTTGTAGCTGTATTTTAACCTCTGCTGAGGGCACCAAGAATGGGTGAAGACAAATTCCATTCTCTATAAATTGATAAAATTTGTTCTGAAGTTGAGACTTGGATAATTTGTAGATTACTTATTCTCCCTATGAACGTCATAATGTGGAAGTAATTACTGCGTGTAGGGCATTCATTAAGCCTGCAGAGGAGTAGATAGAGAGAAAGATTTACACTTCAGTAACAGCGCACAGTTATGTTTTGCTACGTGGGCTGTAGAACCTGAGGAGAATTTGCTTGCTACCGATTTCACACTCTTGCTTTGCATCATTATTCATAACACGTTCTTCAAAGCTGGTGATTTGCTACCAGATCTATTTTCAATTGAAAGGAAGTATTTCTTATAACACAGACCATTAACTTTGCTGAGAATGCCCTCTCCCCTCATCGGTGCCTACACTGAGGATTGAATCTGCATCTTAAAAGCTGAGCATAGGGAATCATTGCAGTTTTCATCACAGCATAGAGGCAGAAAGCCTCAGACAGAAGTAGGTTGCTACAGTTCTTGGAAATACAACACTGATATTTCCCCCACCCCACTTTTCCATGTCAAAAAGCACATCTGTGTGTTCTGTCTGGAAATTAGGGTGGGTTTTTTGGTTCAGTAATTCATTCCTGGTGTTTCTCTCTGCCTGGAACATTAACATGTTAACCCTGTAGCAACAATTCACTGTACTCAGCCTTCATTGCTGTAGTAGGCAACCAAAAATTAATTGCTTACTTTTTTCACATCTTAGTTAGAATCTGAACAACAGGCTGAAAAATGTAGCACAGAAGCAACAACAAGAATATGGCTTGATAGATGGGGTTTGAATGTTATCAGTGCAAAGAAAAACACAAACCCACTATGAAAATGTTGGATCTGGGCAAGAAGAAAAGGAAGCAACCACCTGCCTTTTCTACAATGTGAATCTGTGCTTTGCTTGTAATAATTATTATTAGTCATGAAACACTGCTTTTCACACTGAGATACTCCATATTTTCAATACAGTGAGGATATCCAAGAAAGCAAACAGCTACAAAATTAAAACACAAGTCTAAATTTCACTGCATCCTTCACTGGCTTTCTGCCTATCAAGCAACATGAAAGACAACATGAATAAAAAGCGTGAATAGCCACTGAGGTCAGGGAGACTATGTATAATACCAATGAGAAAGCAAATGCTAGGTTGAAGTCGAAGATGACTACTAAAATGAGAAATTTATAAGATCAGATGTGAAATAAAGTAAAAAAGTAATTGCAGGATAGCTCACAACATACCAGCACACAATTAAGCAATGCAATAAGAGACAAATGAAAAGAGCAAGGATACTGTCCAAGTCAAACTGTGAGGAGGATCTGTTGGTTCAGTCACAAGGTTCATAAACTTCACCAGAAGCACTGCAGTAGTGCCTTCCCAGCTTGCTCATTAACACACTGCATGGTAACAATAACCTCAGAGGACATAATGTTTGAATAGAACGGAGATTTTCCAAGAAATTAAAAACCACACATCCTCATTTGCCAAACATTTAACTCATTAACTTTACCTTGTCATCAAAGGAGTGCAGAGCTGCTCATGCTGCAGTTGGCTCATTGCACTAGCACGGAGTAGAATCATTTCCCCTTCTTGCTCCATAACATACTCAGTTATCATGCTCATTTGCTGTTATTTCAAGGCTCCATCTTAAGTAGCTCCCACACCTGCAACTACTATTCAAGCCAGCCTTCAGTTTTTAGTGGACTTGATGCTTACTTTATCTGCAGAGTAGCTAGCTAAAATAGTTGATAACAAACAGAACTAACAGAACTCAGAAGCTTGATTTTGGTAATTGCTTAGTAATATAGACTGTTAATGATACTACACATCCTGAATAGCTGGTGCTGTTGCAGAGAATGACTTCTAAAGGCACCCAGCTTGCACCTGCTCCTTGTGTTGATTGGGAAGTGCTAACAGTCCTCAGGACAAGATTTCAAACACCTGCAGTTTGGGTTGTAAATGAGGTTAAGCCAAAAAGTATTAAGAAGCTTGTGACTGCATTAGCTTTCTTAGTTAGCTGCTTTTTTCATAACTTTTTTTACTCTGTTAAAATTATCTTGATCCAGGACTGAGCTGCATTGGTTTTGAAATAACAGAGCAGTTTAAGAAAGTCACTGATTAAGTGAGATAAGAAAATTGCTTTCCAGTTTTCCATGTTTAATAACTATATTGAAACTGCGTGTGTTATAAGGTATGACAAGCTCAGGAGTTTCATTTTTAGTTCGATGTGTCTCTAAGCACCATAAAGATGCTATTGAGAAAATATTTCTCAAAAATTAAAGAAGGACCAGCAACATCAGTCTTACAGAAAATCATCTATTACAACAGATGCATTTTGGCTTCTTTTTAAAAGTAAACTTGTGTGTTATTTCAGGGATTTTGTAACCACTTACCGAAACCATCTCTTGAGAAATGCTTTGGGAGTTTCTTGGTGCGTCATTTCCCTGACTGCCGCAGGAGCACAGGGGGGAAAACGGGCAGCACTTTGCTGACAACATTTAGTTACAGCCCCAGAAGCAAACACAGTATTTTATTAAAACTCTATCATGATAAGAGCAGGATTTCTTCTCTCCTTTGCACAGGAGTTACCGTGACGCTTCCTTGTGAAGAAACCTTTATATCAGAGTCGGATGTTTTCTGAGCTCAGGATAATTTGTTAACTAGTTGCTATTTTCTTATGCTTGTTTTTTGTTTTGTGGAAATAACTCTTAAGGAGAGATCGGTCGCTATGAAGTTTGTTTGAGTTCCCCATTAAGTATCAGATAGCAGGGGATCTTGAAGAAAGTTTCTTTTAGATTCTTTTAATGAAGATGTGATTTGTGCACTACAGCTACTGAACAGAATCTCCAATTAGAATACTCTTGTCCCATTTCAGGATACAGCAGAACAGTTTTGAGTATAGAGAGTCTGCTGGGGTCTCTATTTATAAAGACAAATCTGAAGTAATCATTTCCTTGACTGTAACCAGCCAATGAAGTATCATTCCTCTGATGTGGGGTAGTGCCTGTATTCCACGGCATGTTGTTGCCATATGGAGATGGCAGCAGAAGGGCAGCCTGCCAGAATGGCATCTGACATGGAAATGCGTACGGTGCAAAGATGTGCCACTGAATTCCTCCAAGTGGCACCCACTGATATTGATTATTGCTGAATGTTTGTGGGGACCAGAGAGTGGATGTGAGCACAGTGTGTTGGTCTGTGTGGGCAGCATTTTCCTATCAATAATGCCATCGTAGCAGCTGTGAAACAGTGGGCCATCTCCACTGGTGCAGATTTTTATGAGCTCGGCATGCAGACATCCCTATTGAAAATGCAGAGCTAATGGTGTTGACCACGTTGAAAAATAGTATTTTGTGGCTGAGAATTTGCTCTATCAAATAGCGTTATTGTGCTCTTTGTACCTGTTCAAGTTCCCATGGAAGTATATAGAAGGTATTACTGTCAGAGTGACCTATGTATATCCTGTAGATCTGTGTGGAAGTGTTTTCCCAGCCCTGCTCACACTTCCAGCAAAAATGTCAGTTACAGTGAAGCATGATGGTATTTTGTCAGATGGAGGCACCTGCCAGCAGAAAACCAGCTTGCTTTACAGCAGCCATCGAGCAGAGTTTTGTGACTCTGCATTTTTGCTTCTGAAACCGTCATTCTCCGTGACACACTCGGTACCTCATCAGTAAGGCAGGCAGTATTGAATGCTCTGTCATTGGCAAAAACTAAGAAAGAACAACTAGAGACATCTGTTCAATTCCCCTTGATGTAGGCTTGCTAGAACTGTCACTTTAATCTGAAATAATTGTGTCTTTATTCTGGCCTCTCAGTCTGAAATAACTGCGGCTTTATTCTTTCCTTTCTCCATCTCCTGTCAGTTTCTGTTGCTGCTCCTGTCCTGGCACTAGCCTTCACCAACACATATGGTAAGGCAACTCATGAAACTGCCTGGAAAGCAGCTGAAATTGTACAACAGCATCAACAACAACTAGTTTTCAGCAGAAACATAGTGTGATCCAGTTCACCATGTAACTACATAAACCCTAGGTCTGTCCCATTAAACCTTTTGGTGGTATGGCAAGATTTTTATGCTGAAGTAGCTTCGCATTGCAGTCCAAAGAATTTGGCATTGTGTATTTGTGATGGAAAGTATTCTATTTGAATTCATTACTCCCCAAACTGAACACACAGTTTATATTCCCAATTGTAACTCTTGTAAACCCCCTCTTTTATAAAAGCCTTCCAAACAGTCAAAGTAACAATTATTATTGATTATGCCTATGCAAACTAAGCATAAGAAAGCCTTCCTAGTTGACTTACTTTGATGACGAAGTATTTGTAATTTACTCATAGGATTTTTCACCAAATGTTTACCTTATTTTCTGGAACCTTTTAGGAAATTTATTTATAATGTCGCTGAGATGACAGAAATATTCAAAAAAATTCTTCAAGAAAACTCAGTAACTTGCTTTTTGAATTTTTGTAATCTCAGACTGTTATAAAAAGGTAAAGTCGTCTCATTTACTAAGCATCAACACTGCTTGTACCAGCTCACCTTGTTATCTCTGTTAAACACACAAACAGGAAGAGGAAAAGGAGATGCTCTGTTGCTTGGAAAGCAGAAAAAAATCATCACAGATAGAATAAGTGGAAAAATACATTCCCTTACTAGGAACTTGATATTCCAGCTGGTACCAGGCAAAAATGGTCTCCCAGATTGGCAGCATAAAATTGAAAGTTTATTTGAAGATGCTGAAGAAACTCATAAATATATTTCCATTGTTGTGTCTTTCCATAGCCTGTTGTAATCCATAAGTAGTTTGATTATAGGTGCCACAGAGTTATTATGCTGTACAACTACACAAAATTAGATTGCAATTTACCTTTTAATTGCCTGTTTGTAAAAATAAAAACTGGGCATTACCTGTGCAGATTTCATGTGCTGATAAAATTAGAGACATGGATATGTAGTTTATAATCCAAAGCAATCTACAGCCTGGTCCAGATCTGGACCACAAATACACTGTATTCCATCCTTGCCCATGTCTCCCACAGCTGCAGGAATACAAACATAAACAAGAAGTGTCTGCTGCTTACCTTTTTGTGGTTTCTCGAAAGCAGTTACAGTAATACCGTAAGACCAAGAGGAAGTGTGAAGTGTTGAACCCCTTCCCACAGCCTGTGTTAGCGCACTGTGTTGAAGTTAACCAGTACCACGAGTTGTGACATTTATTTCGTATCAGAGAATCATTGAAAAAAATAATAATTTGGAAGACAATGGCAGAGATAATCTCCTTCTGGTCAGTCTTCTGGTCGGATTATATGTTACAGGTAATAGCCGAGCAAGAGTATTTTAGATCAGGATTCTGCATCTGGATGCCTAAACCTCATTTTAGCAACCTCAGCCTATTCATGAATTTGGACTTCAACTGGAAAAGACAGAGAACACTGCTGGAGTATTTGTTGGATTAGAACTCAGTGCCTCAATCAAACCAATAATAACCACTTACGATACTTTTACTTCATTTCAGTATATAGTGAAGTATAAATGCACCTTCATTTTTTAGCCTTTCTCCTTACTGTTCTTTTTGTTTCTCTTTTGTCCATTATTTATGAACAATTTCCTCCAGCCCATCTCATGCAGCAGCACCCAGTATAACATCAGCATACATGGTCAGTATATGATTTTCTATCATCTATAAGTGTATGACTTCCCTCTTTGTCTTCCTAGCAAAATACTTAACATGGGCAAAAGAACAGCAAGAATAAAACATGGCATCCTTGTTTTGAATTGGAATATGAGTTCCCTGTGATGGACTGGTAAGTTACGTGCCTTCTGAGTCTTCAGTTTGGTGCAGCGGGTAAGAAGTTATCATAGTGGGGAATGTCTTCCTTCATATTCTCCTGAGTTTACCACTCCCATGCAGTGCTAAAGACACACCACAAACACTCTTGAAAAGGTACAGTTGCTAAAACAGATCTCTGACACTGGCAGGAGATTAACATGCATGTATTTGTTGAAAACACTGAACAATCCCAGTTCTCTTTCTTCTGCACTTCGGGATGTAGAAATTCTGGGCTGAGGGTCTGAGCAGCAAAACTGGAAATCCCTCATTTTTCCCCTGTATTGAATATGCAGAGATTTGAGGGCAGGTCTTATCTGGCAGGATATGGCTGCTGGACGTAACTCCCCAGTTCTAGAGGGTTTCAGAGCTTATTTTTCTGATTGCAACAGAGAGGGAAGGAGATGCAAAAAGCAGTATCGGTAGGGGGATATGTCAGATAGGCCAAAGTGATAGGAATACGGACTTAGATGCTAATCTTAGGACCAACACTGAACTAACTGGTTGCCTTCTTTCATCTTATCTTCATCACCTCTCTTATTTTGTACTTACAAATTTCAGCTAAGTTCACTACAGCATTCACATCAGCCATTCCCACCATAGCGTGGAGCAAACGTTGTTCCACTGACTCCTAGTCAGACAGGTACAAAAGCGCTCCGGGCTGACTTAGCAACTGGGCGTAAAGAAAGCCTAAGGGAGCCAGTGCAACCTCCGAGTGGTAAGCAGGCTTCTTAGTGCCAATCCAGAGCATGTACATACATGTTTACATTGTGCCAGTGGGAATCCAAAGCTGGATTTAATAACTTCAGGTGACAATAAAGAAAGCTGTTACGTTCAGACCATTATTGTTCATGCTGCTTTGTGAATTTATTTCTTTAAATTTTCCACTTGTGCTCCTGCCAAGAGAGATCTATTAGACAGTAAGCAGCAAGAGTAAAACTTTATCATTTTGTTTCAAACTATAAAATAATTTACATCACATATTTTACTTACTTTTGTCTTTTTTTTTTTTTGTTGGTTTTTTTTTGTTTTGAAACCACAAACATTCCAGCATCACACTGTAGGAATAAGAATAACAATAGAAAGCATAACCTTTTGCATAGTATTAAATGAACAGACAGAGTAAGTTCTTTATTTACAATTATTGTCTAGATAAAAAAATTCATAAAAACAGATGAATGAACATATATTAATAACCCCTAGTGGGATGGATTGCCAATGTACCACTGTATTGTTGTCCACAAATCTCATGCTGCTAAGTACAGTACGTCGAGAGCGAGCATTTATATATTGCAGGGAATTTAACAAACTGATCATTTTGGTTTTTGATCCATTGTTCCCATCACAGAGAGGTCAAGCAATAAAAGAAAGGAATTGTGATGCACGACTTGTAGTTGAAAGGTCATAGCTATTCTGCTTTAAAAAAAATCTATCATTTATCATATACATAAAGCACAGTCTCTGCTCACAAAAGCCCAAGTTATCTATGCATCTCAGTTTATATATGTTTTACTATATATACACAGAATGCAGTGTTCATTTTCTTAACAGTTTTCAAGTCTGCAAATGGTACCTTAGGGAGGGATATTCCTACAGGAACATTAAAAAAAAAAAAAAGAAATGAAACCAAGAAAAAATATGAAGTTTGAAAACCAAAAGGCAAACAGTCAGTGTTAAGATGCTGAAAACAAATTGTTCCAGTATTAATAACTTTTGTAGATGTTCAAGTCCAAAGCTAGAGGCTTCCCTGTAAATAGATAACACTTTTTTTTCTTCTTCTTCTTCTTCTGAATATGATATCCCAAATAGGCCATAGAAACCCAATACATGTTATACAAAGGTTAGTCACCGTATTTACAAAGCGAAGAACAATCCTGACTGAGTTTCAATCACTTTGTTGCTAGGAATTAGCTAAAATAATAATGCTTCCATGCTAGCTTTTTACTGCTAAGAAACGGGTAACACTATCTGCTGGAAACAGTTGTGTACACCTCCCACGACCTGTTCTGTTGTTGAATGAAACGTTTGGATCAGATAGCGAACTACGAATTTGAGCCAAAAACATTCAAGCTTCTACACAAGAGTCCGGAAGCTGGCAATTGAAGCTGATTTGAGCTTTACCTGGCTGAATAGTCTTGATGCACCCTGAAAACGTTTTAGTCAGTTCAGTCTGCAGTTTGGCCATGAGTCTAATCCTGTTTAGGAGAGTTCTGGCTTGGTTTAGTTCTTGTGACTGCAGAGATGCACCATGTTATTAGCCAACCTTAAGACAACCAGTAACGCCTTAACAAATCAATTTGTCAAGCT
This sequence comes from Excalfactoria chinensis, assembly GCF_039878825.1. Lineage (NCBI taxonomy): Eukaryota > Metazoa > Chordata > Aves > Galliformes > Phasianidae > Excalfactoria > Excalfactoria chinensis. Next base: position 15,181,722 of record NC_092836.1, read on the forward strand.
AGTTTGAGAGTGTTTTTCAACACATCTGGCATAATCAATGGTGTAATTCAAAATATCTTTTGCACTGTACAATCATGGAAAAGATTATATGCTGAAAAGTCTCCAAGCAAACTTTATATTAAATACAAAAATTATTTATGAAAAATCTGTGATCCACAAAGTGCTTAGCATTCAAGTGGTTGACATAGCAATTATATAAGCTCATAAATTTAAAGTTATTAGGGCTGTTACCATCTTGAAAAGCATTTTTTCACCTTCCTTACTGCAGGTTTTCAAAGTAGCTTTCTTTGTAGAAAGCTCAAGGTCAAACAATGTTCTGTGTTACAGTAGACTTTGTGACTACAGGAAGACAAGCTTGGTTAAAAAACGAAAAATCACACCAAGATATCGGACCTAATAGCGCAGAAATGATATTTTCCTTTGAGAGAAAATAAAACAACAAAGCAACAACCTACAGTGGTTTTCATCCAAAATGCCAACAGCCCGTACTTTGTAAGTAATAAGGAAATAAACGCCTATACTACTAACTGAAAAGGATTAACACAATATGTCACAATATTTAAACATTAGTTTGATCTCCATATAGACAAACCAAATATAACTTATTTTAAATCTGTTATTTATAAACTCAACTCAGTTTCACAGATTATCTGTCTAAAAATATGTTTTGGAAGCCATTGCCCTTTGCTTAAAGAATGAAAACAGCCTCCACTCTCAAATGTTGCACCAAAACAAATTCAAGCAGGTTATCAGAGGGGGGGGGAAAAAAAAGAGAGAACCTGATCATTCTGATTTTTATTTGAAACAAAGGAAGCCTGTTTTACCTCCCTGTATATAGGATCACAATGCTACATCCAATGTGTTATTATATTTTGGCTTCTTTCGTTATTTACTAGCGATATCTACAATATTTACCAAAAAGAAAAAAAAAAAAAAGCAACCCCAAAAAACAAAAAACAAACAAAAAAACCCCCAAAACAACAACAACAAAAACCAGGCAGAAATCAGAACGCAGTCGCAATAAAATATCCAGGGTGCGATATTACAGACGTTTTCAATGAGCTGAGCTGAGCCTTTTTTATACTACTTCGGCAGGAAGTGCTTTCTTAACCCTACAAATAGTTAAGGATATTATCTACAGGTTTGTAAACAAATTACATTCTTTTTTAGGACATAAATAAGTTAAAATAGTCAGAGCAATTTGAGCAGAAACAAGGCAACATGCCAACAAAGAAACTTTATATATATATAACTGTATATATATATATAGATATATACATATATATAATTAATTATGTATATACTTATATGTATATATCTCTATATATAGTCTCATAAATGTTTAAGTTCCTCTGTCCAACTGGTGCAAATCTACTGTGCAAGTTAAGCTTTGCAACTTCAAAAAAGTTCTTTAAATTAATCTATACAATTGAGTCCATGCCACACAAGCATTTCAAAAAACTCACAGACCAGTGAATTGGATAAATAGCCGCAGAAAGAAGTCCTCTGCAGTTCCTGCTTAAGGAGGAAAACATAAAGGTCAAAGTAAAAAATAAAAGAAAGGAAAAGAAAGAAAGAAGGGCCAGAAGTGTACAGTACATTCATGCAGGAGATTTTTTTTTGTTTTGTTTTCTGAAAGGGAACAGGAGGGGGGGGGTTGTAAATCAGCCATTCATTCTTTCCCCAAAACCATTGTGATTAACAATTCATTCACTTGTCTCAGAGTGAATAAGAGTTCAAACAGCTTTTCAGCCAGCAATGTTTTTTAATATATATATTTATAGATTTCGGTTGCTGTGGTTGTTTATTTTATTTTATTTTACTTTAATTTTTTTAATTTTTATTATTATTATTATTAATTTTTTTTTGCAGTGACCTTTTCAGCTAAAGTGATGTCTCCAGGCTATGTATTGGGCTTCCTGGACTAGAAGAGGTAGCTGATTTACTTGTGTCAGTTGTAAGATTTATTCCACTGTCGATAGCACTGTTGTTCTTGTTCAGCGAAGACGGTGGACTCGAGTTTTTCTTGAGAGCAGGGTCTTCTTCTAGGTCTGTGTCATCAATGAGTGGGATGTGGGGCTGGGAATCTTCTATCCTAAACTCAGGATGAGTCATAAAGTTGTGAATAGAGGTTCTAGATTCTGGTTTTTCTAAACCTTCATAGAGAGAGCTACGGAATGCCTTCACGACGCGGATCTAGGGGGAGAAAAGGAAAGAGGTGTCAGAGGTCACACCTTGAAGGGGCCAAAACGTGTTAGAGAATACTTTGTGAAAAATGTAGCATATGGTTAGGGCAGTGCAGGCAGCTGAAGTCCATAGTCTCTGGATGTTATATGCATAAACGAGTGGCTCAGTTATGTGCATTTTGAATATCTGTATCAACTGCAATATTAAAATCAAGTTTAAAGCCATCAAAGAACTGATGGGAAGTACAGGTTAAAGAAAGCGAACGTCCACTCGTGTGGTACATCCCTAGTAAAAGACAAGCCATGTTAATTGTAATGCAAATGTAAAACCATGCATGTTGATAGTTTTGCAGTGAGTAAGTAGGAAGGCTTTTTTATTTTAAAAAAGTCTCTTTCGTTTTGTTATAAAACATAACATATAACAAATCACACTTCACAAACAGAAAAGCACAGAACACAGACACAGTCGGATGGGTACGTATGAGACACACAGGAGCCAAGTGTAAAAATCATAAGTAATACCAATGTTTAAAAGCAAAATCTAAATGAATGCAGCCAAGAGCACAAAAAGCCAAGCAGACGAAATACTAAGCGTAATCATGCTACCACAGGGAAAAAAAAAAATCACAGTTACCACAGAGATAACTTGCACACAACAACTACACTTGGAAGCCTGGATAATGTGAACATTGTATTGTTGAACCAACTTTTTTTTTTCCTTCATGCATATGTGAGGTAAACACTCGAGTATAGACCCACTGTTCTAGCCATTTAACTTTTTAATATATAGAAAACAAAGTAATGTATTGACTGTTGGGTTGAATTGAATTACGTTGTTAAACAGCAAGCTCTTTCATTTTCTGTGTCTCAGTTGTAATACTCTTAGTAAAGTTAAAAGCTGAAAGTGACACAATTGATGCCATATATGCAGTCTTTAAACTAGGTCAGCAGACATATGCCAGGATAAATCTATTGTTGTTAACCACCTGACAATAAGAACATGGGTGAAAATAAACTACAAGGCTCAGCCCATTAGACTGTGAACAACGGTGCAAATTGCTTTCTCAGTAGGAAATGAAAGGAGCAGTGAGGAGCATGGCAGAGTGGGGACACTAGTGCTCTGTGGGTGGGCAGAGGGAGGGATGCAGTCCGTATCCCAGTGACCTACGGGTTCTGAAGAGACGTGAAGGGTTGTGCTATGTGTTACTACTGAAAAAACATAACTGCTTGGAAAGGAGGGGGGGAGGGGGGGCAGAGAGGAAAAAACAGAATGGCAAAAACGTGATCTGTTGGCAAATGTTTTATGACTAAATATGAGTTCTATCCTTCTACTTCCATGTAGTTCATGAGTGAATTTTTAGCATTTCTTAAGGGGAAAACCAAAACACAGGCAGAGGCAGAAAAGGTGCAAGCAGGCATTGTGAAAGCTTTTCCAAGCACATCTGAAATGGTTGGTGGTAGGTATGTGTGTCATTTTACATGTGAATATGCTGCACGTTCTTGGTTGGTTTAATATATTACTAATTTGTATAGCTTTGTTTTCCCCTTTAATTAGCAGACTGTTTTAATAGTTATGTGGGCTCATGCTGTTATAGCTGCAGGATCTAGTTGACCCTGTCATTGGAGCTGCCCAAGACATATAAGACACATAAGGAACTTTGTCCTTGTTTGTATTCTCTGAATTTGAATGTCCATCATCTTTCAAAAGTCTTAGGAGAAGTCATGCCACCTTCAAATACGTGGCCTTTGGTCAGTCCAAATAAATCCCCTTCTCTTTATAAATAACATTTGTATTAAATCGGGCACAATACAAAATGCAGGTTCATGTGACTGCTTATAAGAAAACTGGTGTGGTATAGAATAGCCTGTCCAGGTCTGGAATAATAGAAGATTTCAGAAGCCTGGCAGGAGAGAGACGAGGGGCAAAAGAACAAGGTTTGTGCACTGTCATGCAGTATATATAACATCTATTTGAGAGAGCACCTGGAATTATAAATCAGGTCTTTATGCAAGTTGAATCACTTTGAACTGTGCTCTGCTCTGTGATGGTTCTGTAGTAAACCAAGAGATTAATCTGCACTAGTAAATATATAAGATTTGGACTCTTATTTCTATGAGTTGACAATACTAATTCCCTCATTAGCTAGACCTTTCTATCTTCTGTTTGAAAGTGAAAAGTAGTTTGTCTAAACAATGAAAAAACAGTATGTCTGCCAAAGCAATCTTTGAGGCATTACCACATTGCCCTATTTGAAATCAGGGAATTGCTCTGTATCATGCCCAGTTTATAGCATGGGCTGATCCTGGGCTATCTTCTGCAAAGTTACCTACTATTTCTGCTCTCTGAATAAAAATAGCAATCATCTCATTCAGTTCCAGCTTTTCACCTTATCTGATTAAACTAACAAAATGCTTCATTCTCGTGAATATTGCCACATTTTATTGCATAGATTTAGGTTCTATTTGCCAGCTAGATTCTTTTAAATAAAAGTACATTATTTTTTCACTTAAAAAATACAAGCTTGGATTTTCATATTAAGCTTGTAGAGATTTTGTAGGATTCAATAAAAGTAAAGCTTTTCTTCAGGCCACACAAGCTGTATTGAAGCCTTTGCAGGCTGGCAAGTGGGGAATTTAGTTTCATACAGTGAGACTACAAGTTCTGCAGTAAGAAACAACCACTGAAGCCACTGGTAGTCTGCCACCTTGAATACAAAGTTGGCACTTTAATTTAAATACAGTAACAGCCCCCTATTTAAGCTAAGAACTGAAAAGATTCTGCTTACCCAGAGTTACATGGCCCTACAGCAACAAATTCTATTAATCCATGCTTTTAGGAAGTTCAGGGTTATTTGGAGGAATATCTAGTATTGAAATGTTTAGGGGCTCTATTGGAGCAAAGCCCACATAATGTGACTATTTTTTTTAAGATAAATTATAGCTGATGAACTTCAAAAAATGTTATGGTTGTACAGCATGTAAAAGCAGGGACATACCCATGATGGATAGAACTGAGAACATGTTTCTTATGAACTGTGTGAAGCTCATGTAAATGAGATTTCTTTATGATGCTGACAATGCCAAGGGAAGACAAACAGTGTGATACAGCTCCCTTTTCTCACAGTAATGGAGACAACAGAAAAAAATGAACTGCTTGTAAACAAAAGACTGTGGGAACAACAATTCAGGACATTTTTGACATGGCTCTAAGTTTCCACTTCTTTCTTCTCTGTAGCTGTAATAGAAAAAACTTGAGTTTCATCCCACCTTGACAGTCATATTTATTATACTGCATTAGGCAAGAAAAATAAAAGAAATAGAAATTTAGATACTACAGTTTTTTTTTCCCCATCAGAAGAAAAGATGAAGTTCAGAATCTCACTCTTAAATACAACAATATAGGCAAAATACACAAAGCCTCTTTATCATCTGCACATCTGTTATGGTTGGTAGCGTGTGGGCTTATACTCGAATGTTTACCTGGCTTTATATAAGCCAAGTATCTTGAGTTTGGTTCACATTCATTTCAGGCTCAAGGTTAAAGACTCACAACCTCTTTTTATTTCACTCTCTCCTGCTGAACCCTTTTGTCCAATGTTCTCTAGCCCTCTGGGAAAACAAACACATTTAATATTCAGACAGTAGAGAGTAGGGCACTGCAAAAGCAAATAAATTCTATACTGAAAGATCAGTAAGGTGATTAGTATAAAATTGTAAACAAGAGGTCAGTTTTGCAAAGAGATGCCAACTCTTACATGTAACTGATACTATTCTATATTGATACTATAATTATACTAATAAGAGAAAGCGTGGTCAAATACTTTGGGATATGTGGAGCTTGGGGATACAAGGCATATCTTCAGTATATCTGTTCTTGTTTATTTTTTAATCCTCTGAGTTTAAGGTATATTAAGTTAGAAAGGTATCACAGGATAAAATATTGTATGTATGGGAGTCACGTGGACATGTGACTAGGATGTTCTGGATATTCTATTTCTACATAAATCTGCCATAGTTTCAGTAAGCTCTGCTGAAAAGTCAAACCACACATAGCAAGGGCAGAATAGAATAACCACATCATCTGTGAAAACCTCCAGTCTGATCCTAATTTTACAACGTTTCACATCTGTTACTCCGCTGAATTTCAGAGCATGAGATTGGAAATATGGCTTCCACTTTCCTAGCATCTCTATTATAGGATTGTTCCAAATTTTTTGGAGCCTAACAGTTTTTATCAGATTTGCCAAAGCTTAAATATAGAATACAGCCCTTTTAAAGAAGAGATTTCTCTGTTATGACTCTAAATCTTCTTGGCACAGTGCATCTCCAGTTGAGGACTTGACGTAATATTTAGACTTAAAACATAATAATTTACCCTAAAGGAAGGGTACACATCAGTCAATTATGCTTTTGGACATCCTAGTAGACTGGGGTAATCCTTGTGATAACCATTGGAAACTTGTAAGTTTTACTCTGATATCTCTGCTTCTGTCAGACAATAGATTAATAATGTTTCTAAATGCCAAAACTTCTGTAGACATCATTTTAGCTGCAGGTTTCTCCTTACTCCATTTCCTCATGTGACCATGTTGCTATGGAAAGCATGCGGCAATTTCAGTAAGGCTGGTTTGCCCACTAACTTGACCATCTGTGTTCTGAATTTAGATCACTATTGGACAGTAATTTTGCTTTGCATTTATTAAATTATATGGGAAAAAAAAATGGCTCCCATTTTTCTTCATGAGACTACTGGATCCAAACAAAGAATCTCTTGAGTTTTAGTTATAAAGGCTGTCCAGCTCGATCATTACATTTATAGGAATCTCAGTATGTAAGAAATAATAGATGAGCAAAAGCTGCTGAGCAGTAATTTCTCAGTACAAAAGGATCTGATTTTCATGCACAACAGATCACAAAAAGCTAAGCCAAATTCCCCCTTTAAAAATCTTTATTAATAAAAGCATCATAGTAAGCACTAGAGTCAAGATGAAGCTTCTGGCATTTTTCAAAGACTTCAGAGGTCTGCATGATGGAAAAATACTGAGAGTATTTGTGATAATTTGGAAAAGATGTTAATTGCCTGCTAGGAACTCTTAAGTCATCACTGTGTTTGTGTATGTGTGTCATCTGTACAAGCAGCTTGTTTGATGCCACTGCTGCTAATGCTAATGTCACAAAAAGTCCGATTAGGTGAAATATCCACTCCTAAAAATCTCAGCCAAGTATGACAGCCCTCAGTGGAACAAATCCAAAGGAACCTAAAGACACAAAACCTGCAGCAGGCTTATGATGTGGGAAGCTGCTTGTTGCTGTAGTTTTTCTTCTGATTGTTTTTCCCCAAAGGTATCCTATACTTAATATTTCTGTTTTATAATCTTCAAGGAAAGATTTGTATGCTTTTTGTTAGTTTGTTGTAATAGATCTGGCAGCTTCTCCCACTTAGGAACATTATTAACTATATTGTCTATATGGGAATGGAGGGAAGGATGAAGAGCAGGTACAAAGGAATATTAAATCTGTTATCTTTCTTGGAAGATTTTAAACCATATTTTCTTGAAGGAATTACCTATTGAAAACACAAACAGCATCTGACAACTATTTAAAAACAGATAGAGAATAACCTGTTTACTTTGTGTACAGTTAGATCCTCTGCCTAATTAACCCATGAACTAGTAAAGGCTTTAAGCACATTCATGATTTCACGCATAGGCTAACCTTTGGTGTTGCAGATTTTGAGCTCCTAAAGTAAAAACATTCATTGCCCCACTCTGTCTGATCTTGCTTTCTCAAAATAAGAAATGGAATAGTTTGAATTTGCATAAATCTTTTACCGGAGTATATAAAACGCCAGATTTATTCTTGCAAAAGCTTTCCCTATGTTTAAAGCCCTAAAGTTCTTTCTCCAGAAGAGGTAGGACCTTCATAAGGTGGACGTCATTATAAAGTAACGCTGACATCCAGAAATACAGGTTTTGTTATCAGCAAAAATACTGAGATCTGAACAATATCAGCTTAACGAGGGAACTTTTAGTTCCATAGTAAGTATTTCTTTTAGGAAAAGTAAAGTTTCTCCTTTGATATTTAATTCCAACAAAGGTTCTAATTTATGTCTAAAATTTCTTAATTCTTGATGTTCAAATACTGAAGAGGCTGCACACATACTGAAAGGAAATGTCAAGCTTCCTTTTCTTCTCCTTGGACTCAGGAACATTACTGTCCTCTCGTCTCCCTTGTCTCTGTCTGCCTTCCCTCTGCCCAACTTCTCATCAAAACTTACATCAGGGTTATACTGTATCATTTTGTAAAGTATGGGACAAGTTGATAAAGTGAGTTCTATACATTTAGATACTTATTTAAAGCTAAACAAAGTTAGATGTCTAAGAGTCTTCCAAGGCAAATGAAGATGTTTTACTGTTGGTGAAGTAGACCATTCAGCATTTTTATTCTGTCCACTATCTCTTCACTAAATGCCTCGCTTCCATCTAGAGGAAAGCTGTTTCAAGATTTCAGCACTTAAAAACACACCTCTAGCAAATTAGTTTCTTTTGTTGCATTGATGCTGTTCTTTAACTTGCTTGTCTACCTCCTTCTTTAATGTCCATCTCCCATCAAACTTAGAGGTGATTTTCTTTCATCACTCATGTAAGTCATAATCCTTCAGCCTTGCACCATAAGCCAGATTCTCTGTTTCTTCATTTGTTCCTGTACCTGTGCCAAGTAGAGTACATACTCACTGGACATGAGTGACCTACATTATACACAAGCCTTCCAAATGGAGTAATTGTTTACCTGATAAGCTGGAGCTGTTTTCTTTGTTTGTTTTTTATCTAATGTAAGATTTTCATACTACTATGTAGAGTATATATTTTGTAAGCAGTAGAAAAACATATAGAATGGCCTTAGGAAAATATAACACAGAAACCTTGAACAGAGTCTCCACACATTAGATAAAAGTTGACTAGAAATTACTGCTCTAACAGTAATTTAACATTAACTTGCAGTGAATGATGAAGAGCATCTACTGTACACAAAGTAATCCAGTTACGTGTGTCTGGGTACGTGTAAACTAATATAACATGACAAAATGGGAGAGTGCAAGGTAGCTCAGTCTCAAATGACTGCTACATAAGTTGGCATCTCTGTAGATCTGATGCATTAAGAATACACACTCACGCCCAGCCGCAGCAGCAGATGTGCTGGTAGGAGAGGAAAGAGCATTGGATAACGATACGTGACTAGGGCTAGAAATATTGGTTACATCCTGGGTCTGGCTTGTGACGGAGGACTGTCTCCTTAGAGCCCCCTGAAAGGAAGTGCCACTCTTGAAAGTATTGACTACTTCGATCTGTAATGGAGGAAAGAATGAGACAAGTTGCTTAAAGTATGGATACAGTTGCAAAACTAACAGGAATAATAATGAAAAACAACAAATCAACCGTGCACGCAGTTTAATTTCTATGGAAATAAATACTTCTTTAGTGTCCTTCTTAATGTTTTAGATATGAAATGGTCCAGTTTTTCTGCCTGAATGAAATGAAGCAGCTCGATAGGAGGCAATGAAGCTGCATGAGTTTAAACAATTAGAATATTTGAAATAAAAATAGTGAAAAATTAAACCGTTTAATTTATATGTAAATAAAGTGAATACAACTGGAATACTCGAATTGGCTAACATCTGCTTTTTCCTACTGAGAATAAAATTGCTTTGCTATTGCTTTTTAGGCATTCTTCCAGAGGGAGGAAAGTTCAGTTACTTAACTTGGGAGGGGGAGAGGGGAAGCCTATAGAAATATAACAAATAAGACTCAATTTTGTCTACAGAAAACAAAATTGTCAGCATACTAGCTTGATAAAAAGGAAAGTATTCTGATATTTTCCATTCTTCTATAATGAAAGTTTGTGTAAATTAATCAGTGATAATGAATGATGGCCTGTTCTAATCACAGAATAAAATATTCATATTTTATGTAGTACTTAAAATTAAGACACAAAATTATGTTGAACTGGACCGAATATTTCGGTAAACAAAGCAACCATTTCCTACTTGTTATTTCCATATTGTAACCAACTGTTAGATGTGTCTTTGCTGAATATCTTCCTTTAATACTTCAAATCATGAACTCAGAATATGAGTTAAAAAGGAGGTATTTCAAGATCATCTCTGTCACCAGCATTACACAATATAAAGCAGGCTTTATATATCCATTGTGTTTAAAGCTAGGGATTGGCAGTAGGTAGCAGCTACAAATCCCTAAACAGCAGAATGTCCTCTTTGTTCCAATCGTACAACCACAACACAACAAAACAGTAACAGAATCCATTAGAAGAATTCACCCATCTAGCTGTACAAAGAAGCCCAATATTTCCAGATTTTATCTTGCAACACAGATTTTTTTAAGAGTTACAGCCTAGAATGTAGTTGGGAAAATGTAAAGTGGTATATTTATCAATTAAACAGCACAAACCTTGGTATAAGCCCTCCTAAATTTTCTAAGTCGAAAGCATGATAATAAATTTGCTAACATTTTCTAGTGCAGCAAGTCTTATTAATAAATAAATTCATATGGCTTCATCTCTAATGGTATGGATGCATCCCCCTCCCATTATCATAGTCTTTGGAGATCGCTATTTTCCTTTATGATTTCACAGAAATAACCAGCTGTAAAATGAATCAAAGGTTACTGCTGCACAGTCACTGTGCTGTACTTCTGCTAGACAAACATGAAGCAGCCTTGTTCACTGACTCCTTGTTTTCCAGCGAGACACCTCAATACAACGTGCTCTAAATGTGCACACTGATAGATGGATGTACGGTATTAAGCAGTCATGACAACATTCTGAAGCTTTGCTCTCCATGTTTTCTGCAGCAGACTTATTTTGAGCTATATGTCCAGTAAAAAAAATACAGTATGTGATGCATTGCCATGTGGAATAAGGATACAGGTGAATCGATGGCATTTTGAAAACGGCATATGGTTCAAACCACTGGTTGTATATGAAGGCATGTTGAATACTTACCTGATATGTTTACTGTACAAAAGTAGAATTACATAAAGATCCTGGGTTTTCATTATCTGATATATGAAACAGAGCACTCTTTGAAAGAGAAAATTCAAGAAAGATTTTATAGACACTGACTGTGAGCATGAACTGCACTGAGGAAGATTAAAGTGGTAGATCTTAAGCCAGAGGAAGTTTTGAGATGTATAAGTGCCTTTCCAATTAACTGAAAAACTCTACCATAAGTAAGAATGAAAAGATAAGGGAAGATCCATATCGTCTTCTGCAGAGAACAAGGATTACAGGTGTGTAATCTACTTTTTCTCCTGAAAAAAAGGAACTGCAGATCTTCATGGACTGAATCCAGAGGGAAAAGATGACAACCATTTCAGAATCTTAAAGGTTGAACATACTGGGATGCATTCTGTCTGAAGCCTATGAAGAAGAAGAAAAGATCCTGGCCTCCTAAGAAGTTTATCTTCCAAAATCAGAACACAGCATAGAAAGTGTTCACCCAAATAAATAGATAAGTAAACGATGCATTTTAAAATGAGATGCTTTTGTAATGATGGAAGACTGAATCTATTTAGAACAATTCATATTGCTAACAATGAGAAAGCAAAGGCTAAGTCCTGCATCACAAAATGTCTGAAAAACTTCTAACAGAACAAAGAATGTCATCAGGTTTTGATTACAGGCCTTCAGGCAGAGAGAAAAACAACTGTGCACTGTATTTCTTGCCTCTCTCATCTTTCTTTAAATTCTATGCTATTTTTGACATACAAACAGTTAATAAAAACATCAGTGATTAGCAGTTTAAAAAGGAATAAAAATGGATCTTAGCACAGCAGAGCGTTCCTGGCAGGGTAGGTGTGCCAGAATGTTTTTCTGATCCTTAACATGGAACAGAGTTTCAGCAGCCTGTTCTGTTGTTATTAATGTTCTCAGGACATCAGTAACTTCATCCAAAATGTGTTTTATTTGTTTAAGAATGAGAAGAAATTGGCTTTGCTCAATCTCTGATAAACAACTTGCTTTAGTATTAGTAAAGCAAACTAAACTTCAATCTGTATGAAGTAAAACAGTTTCCATTCTAATTACTGTGGTCTCAAGCAGTCTTTTTGTATTAAATGCTACATGAAATGAAAAAAATAGAGAGGTACTGGCTTTTTATTTAACTTTCAAAGCATTTGCTAGAAGTGACTGTCACTGCTGTGGTGTTTGCATTTGTTCAGGAAGGTTTTAGTGCAAGTTGTGAAACTTCAGAATGAAGAATTCTTGAGTACTGCAACAAAGAACTGGTAAGCAGTGCTGAAAACTAGCAGAGGAAAGTCCTGTCTTCCATCAAATTTGAAACTATTTTTATATCTTCTTGAAGCTTGCATAACTAGAATGAGTCACGTGTGAAACTTCACATATTACCAGTCTTCTCAGAGTGCTGTCCAGTAATGAAACACTTCCATTCAGAAGACAGGATGTGTTCACCCGGAGAAGACATAAATTACAAGACAATAAAGTATGCAAAGAACAGAAGTAGACAAAAAGACAATCAGAAATATATGGTCAGTCTCTATGATTTCAGTATGTGCATTTTTCATGCACTTTTCTTTAACATAAATGCATGCATGTGCAGCATGAAATAAGAGATACATCTGGCCTCTCAGTATGAAGAATCAACAATGGAAATTCTTTCTCTAGTGCCCAGAGAAACCTGTGCTGCAAGAGTGCAATAAAAACAAACAAACAAACAAACAAAAAACCCCAAGTCTTTACTATTGCAAAGTTTTTGTCAGTTTGGATGAGGTTTTATTGAAGACCTGTCAGTTATCTGGAGGAAAATCAAACCAAAAAAAAGTTCATAGATTCTCTGCAACTTTCTTAGGAGTGAAGGCTCTTGAATGCTGGAGCTGTATGGCCACAATGGTCTGAATAGAAAATAATCAAAAATAAACATCACCCATTAAACACTACAAGTGTGCGACGGTTGAAAATGGATTTGTTGAGATCTGAGTCCATAGCTTATTCCTAATCTTAACTGTCATCCTCTTATATGTATAAAGTGAGGGGATGCTCTACCTTCTTCTTTTGCATCTCCAGAAGTGCATTAGACATCAGAGGATTCTTGCAAATCCTCCAGCTCCCCAAGGATGCTACAGACATCCTCATCTTCTTCCATCAGCTCTTCTTTAGATGGCTTCCTGGGTAACGTAGTACAAGTGTATGAATTCATTTGGATGGGCCGCAACACACAGCACATCAAAATGCGCTCGAGGTCCATCCAACAAGGTATCTAACTTGACCTGTACACAGGTTCATCACTCTCCAGCGGACATCTGGAAACTGCAATTGGAACTCTTTTTGAGACTGTTGGCCCATTTCCTTTTTCCATTATCATTTCACAGACGTGAAATAGATGTAAAAATCAAAGTCACTGAATAAACAAAATGAGAAAAGAAAAAATCACAGAGCCTTTTGGTAGGAGAGGAAGTGATACATCCTACCAAAGATACATCTACAACTAAGAGCACAACAGAAACTAAGATGGATGTTAGCAAAGAAACGTAATTAATTTCATTTTGTTTTAAATAGTATAGAAGAAGAGTAATTTTTCTGTGAATTAAGTGGACAAAGATATGCAGAAGAACTAAAAGCTACCTCTCAGATGAGAAAAAGAGCTGAAAGGACGTAATTTTCTTTTTTGTGTTTGTAGTTGTTTACACTCACCACAACCAGAAAGACATCCTGACAGAAATGCCAACAGGCAACACTCCTCCTACAGCCATCAGGAAGAAAAGAATGCACATTTAGAGGTCACTTTGCCAAAATGATCTCCACAACCTGGGCACTTGTTTGTACCTTTTAGAATAAGAGGAACTATGACAATTGGAATTTTCTCTGCTGATGAATGCTCCCGACTCAAACCAGGAGTCAAGACACATACCCCTAAAGCTGGAGATCCATACTTAATTACATAATTGGAAGCTCAAAATCCTTAAACTCTTCTCTAACAGAAGTTTCTACCTTCCTTCCTTTTTCATTTTGCTGTGATGCACTGAATAGACCTAAACATCCGAGCTTCACTTAGCTGCTTTCCCAGTTTTCTAAAAGACATGGCTGCATCTTTTCTCCGGGGGAAAAAAAAAGTATCCATTTGTATATAGAAAAAGGGAGAAAGTACCATCCATCTCAAATTAAGACCAAAATGTCAAACTCAAAATCTTCTTTGATATAAATGTTCTTTAAAAGATTCTGTAAATAAAAACAAGAAGTATTTTCTTAACTATTCACCTCCTCCTTTTGTGCTATGCAAAGTATTATGCAAAACATTTACAGAACCATCTGATATCCGGTATCTTTAAAAGTTGCTCTCTTCTGCAAGCTGGCACAGGTGTTAGAAAGACTAAAGTGCTTTAAAACATGCTACATCACTGCAAGGAAAAAGGCAAAATAGCTCAAATACTTTTCTAGCATTTTTACTTAGTAGCCTAAACTGCACTAAATGTAGTAGTGCAGCTCAGTACAAGTTTTTAGTATAACGTTCATCTGAACCCTTTAATTTTTCCTTTAAAAAGGAAAAGTTGGAAAAAAATATTGTTCTAAAATAACATCCAAAGTAGCCAATGCATACATTTCAGTACTCAGTGGATGCTTAAGCCCTCACTATTTTAAATCCAGAAACAGATTTTTCGAAACCTTACAGGAAAGACAAATCAATTCCTGTTACATACGCATGCACATATATACATATATACCTGTATGTACATGATAGTAAGATATTTTGTCTTTTTAAAAATCAAGTGATGCTTTACAATATTTTTCCCTTATTGCATGAGTGGGAACAACAATACATTTCAGATGAAAGAAAATGGCATGTTTTAGAAAGCCTTTATAGCATTTTGCTAGCCATAGCGTAAGCTAGCATTTCCCAAACAGCACTGTTTCTTCAGCTGTCATCACTGAAGAAGAAAAACAAGTGTCCACAGTAGAGTCAAAAAAGGTATTCCTATTTTTGAATTGTTTTACAATATTTACAGTTCCGCTATACACATACTTTGAAAAGTTCACCTCTTTTACTATTTCACATGATTCTCCTTTGAAAACAGTAAGGCCATTTCCAAGTACCATCGTTCCAATACAAAAGTGTTCTCTGTGGATTTCTGTAACATTATCTTGCCTTGACCACAGATTACTTCTAGAGCATGGGGGCATTTACTTTTTTGCATACCTGGGTTTGGATTCTGTTAAGCCCTCTGAACCAGAGAATTTGTCCACGTCGAAGTTCTCTCTCTGCATGATCAATTTCTTCAACATCTTCATTGAGTTCTTCTTCAGGAACCTCTTCCTTCTCAGTGAGCCGCCCTGCCTCCTTTAAAAACTTTAGCCTACTTGTTGGGATGGTTGCAATGACCTAAAATTACAAAGAGCTGCTGAAAACATCAACATAATTCAATAACAATACGCTGCTAATTATACAAGAATTCTGATATTTTAATGAGATTTCTAATCTTCCAGAAAAGCTTCAGATTTGCATATTCATTATAGTACTTTACATTTGTACAACTCCATTTTGTAATCAATCAGCATTAGCAATGGCTAAACCACATCAGAAATACATGGCTGTGGAGCAAGAGGAAGGATGGAAAGAAGTGATGTCCTTCCCCAAAAAAACTAAAGGGGGGATGAAGGTATTTGAATGTATTTAGAGGAAACTTCACAAGACTGATACTTTTGCAATTAGTGTTCAGTTGAAAACAGACTAATGGCTGTTAAAGTAAGCTGCAAATTAGTTGCATCTCATGCATATAAGTCTCTTCACACTAGAATTGGTTCAGGTATTTCCTATTTCCCTTTGATTTGGAAAATTGAAATAGTTTTCTCAGCATGTATCAGAAACAAGGTTTCTAACAGTGCACTATAGAGGAAAATGGATGTAGAGGCACCTTATGGCTGTGCAAAGACACATGAAAATGTGGATGAAAACATACTTGTGATTTTGCTGAGGGTCTCCCTGAACTTTGTATACCACAACTGTATTTTTATTACATCGCTGTTAAAAACAGATAAAGAAATGTCCAAAACTATGAAACCTTTTAAAATGTACTTTGGGCTGGAAAACCTGAAGAGCTTGAAAAAGGAATGAATTGGCATGACACAAGGAGTGAAAAACTAAAAGGTAAGTGCCAGTCACTGCAGTACTTACTGAAACTGCTTCAGCTTCCCAGCTTTCATTAAAATTGATGCCAGTGCTCTATAGAAAGAAGCTACTTGATATCTGATGAAACTGATGTGGATGAAGGGCTTGCAAGACAGCATTTATATAAACAACTATATTTGGTAGTGATTCTGTGTGATAGAACATAGCTCTCCTTTAGCTAGGCTGAATCTGCTGTAATTCTTCTCTTACAGTGTTCTTGTATTTTTTTGTTGCTTTTTTTCCCCTTATCTGCAGACACCAGCCTTGTTCAGTTAATGGCAGATGCATCAGTCTCAATGTAGATTAAGAAACCAATTATTATTCTCAAGAAAAGTACCATTTTGAAAAGTAATTACAGTTTTCAGAATATAACCTGAAATGTTCTAGAAAGACCTTGTTTTCAGAAATCCTGAGGGCCACTTTCAGAAACCACTGTCACTCAAAGCAATGCAGATGTGCTTTCCAGAAATTCCTTAAACCCTTGAACACCATTTGGAGTCTCAAATTTTGCATGTAAAATTTGAAGTCTTCATTGGCTACAGTGGGTTACAAGAACAGCAGGGTGAGGAGAAAGTGTTAAAGCAGAGGGCTAACAAGTTTGTTATGCTCCACAGTAGAATTAATCAGAAGAGAAAAGGCTGGGGAGGAATCAAAGCACCTCTTCTGAAGGTGTCTCCTACCATACTGTGCCATAAGGAAAGGACTTTCCACAGACTTATCTATCATGAAAAGCATTTTATTTGCTTTTTCTTTTCTGGTCTCAAAATACCACAAGAGAAAGTCTTTATTCTGTTTCCTCCACGTAAAACTGTAGCCTTTTCAGTGATTAAATTGTTGTGGTATTCCCATGCCAGTTTTAATTAAATGGCCAGGCATTCAAAATAGGTAGGAGACTATGACTGCCTTTGAATTGAAAACATGCTGATAACAATTCTTAGTTTTCAGTTGCAATGTAACAACTACATACACCAAAAATTCAGTCATACACTCATCAAAGGTTGTGGAGAGTTCTTCACAGCTGAATGACCTCATATAACTCACATGCTTTATCTCCCTTAACATGCTTTTCTTTTCCTCCCCCAGAGTTAGTACTTTCCATCAGTGCAAACAGAACTTTACATCCCAAGTTTAATCAAACTGATTTTAAGTTTTCCCTGTGTAACTTAATAACTTGAATTCCACCTTCAGATAAAAACTACTACGTTTCTGTCATCCCCTCCTCTATCCTTTGCACACACAAGTAGGATTGCTGCAGGCGTATATTAAATGCACTGCTCTTGGGCTTATGCAAGTTACCAAGGAGTGGTTTGACACAGCACTGGAATCTCTTTTCACTTTCATAAATATGTTGTGGCCAAACAGACATTGCTTTGGGGACTCTTTGAGTTGGGAAGCTTATAATGCATTTGCTGTATGGTTTTACATTTATAGGTTGTGAATTAAATGAAACAAAACACTGACAATGATTGCGATAGCATACCCAGCTTAGGGAAAGATATAAAAACTAACAGAAATGAAAACTGGGATAAAATGACTGAAGTAATTAGAGAGCTATTTGTATTTCAGAGCGTGGCAAATATGATGTTCTGAGAAGGAAACAAGATAGTAGGATTATGAATTGTGGTTTTTTTTTGTGTGTGTGACTTGTGACAAAAATTGGTCTTCAAATGGTTTATAGAAACAAAAGATATTTTGCATATTCCTGGATGCTTACCTGACCCCATACAAGTTCTCCTAATCCAATAAATACACACCACATCCACTGGTCAAGCTGCAGGGGAGAACAGCTAAATGGTTTTCCTCCAAACTGGACAATTACTATCTACAAAGAAAAGCAGAGAAGAGATGGGGTAAATACTTTGCAGCAATGGGGGAAGCAGCCTGAATAGTCTTAAACCACTATTTCCTTTTTGATTCACTGTCAGAGTGCAAAACTATTGTTATGAACTGTGCTCTGAAATACTTCTGCTATGAGAAAATCAGGGAGGGAAGAGTAAAATTAGGAACTGATTCTGAAATGGGGCTAGTAGCTCAATAACACTTTTTCTTCAGCCAGATGAAACTCAGGACAGTAATGACTAGAAGTGGGAAAAAGTTCCATTTCCCATGACAAATAAAGATGCCTGTATCTGAGCTAGCTGTTGAAGACCGTCAATATCAAGTTCTACCTCTGCAAAATGATGCCTTATTAATTTTTGACCAAATCATTACCTGAATAGCAAATGTACCCAGTACAATAGTGCAAAAAATAGGATTTCTGAAGATGCCATCAAAGACATTTCTCTCTCCGTGGATTTTGCGTGCGTTGATTTCATTGAAAAGCTGCATCATGACAAACGTGTTAAAGATAATGGTGTAGTGCTCTGAAGGAGGAGAGTGGAGCGGTGCATTCCTCCCACTGTCAATTTTAAACATTTTCTCACCTAGGCATAAGACAAAAGTAAAGGTTTCCACAAGAATACATTAAATTGGGGCTTTTTCTTAATTTTCTTTGTTTGCTTTAGTCAGTTGCCTGCTTTACTCTTACTTTTTTCTGACCTTACTATCTATAGGCAAAATTCTGCACACCAAAAAGCAAAAGACATCTAAAGTTCCTGAGGAGAAAGCTTCCCCAACGATAACTTTTCTCTAATAACTGAATATATCTGCTCACAGTTTTCAGTAGTATTTTTCCTCTAACCAAGTTGTACATGTTCTAAGTGAATTCTTTATGATGTAATGAGCACTTAAGGCTCACTGTCAGTATGGTTCCATTTTTCTATCAGAATTAGAAACAACCACTCTTCAATAGTTTTTAACCTATTTTCTAGTACATTTGCCATGGCAAGTGTTCATGGATATTAAAGATAACAACACAGACATTCTTGATTTTAGATAGATTTGATCATGATCATTCAGCTAAATCTGCTCTGAAGCACAACATCAGGCATTGCTTTTTATTTTGATAATGTGATTTTCTCTTCTTGATTTGACCAATGAAGAGGCAGGATACAATCCATTATGAATAATAGTAAAACTGATATAAGATTTGAAAAAATACCTGATGGACCTCATCTTATATTGACAAAAGTCTATAGATAACACACAGTTATTGAACAAGTTATTCATTTAAAGTAAGAATGAGATGTTCATATGAAAGAGTAAATAATGAAATAAAGAGTAAAGGTTATCACACTACAACCTACTTTCATAATAAGCGTTGTATTAATAAAAGCAAACAAATCTTTAACGTTTTCTGCTATCCCACTAGCACTATACTCTGAATTTCTGAAGTAAGAAGGAAAGGTTTCCTGAGGTTTCCCCTTGACGTCATAATTCTATCAGCTAAGTTGACAGTGAGTTTTTTTTGCCTTGGGATATTTGAGCAGTTCATGTTCAGGTCACTGGGAATAATAAGCATGGTTCCAAAGCAAGAATTTGGCTTATAACCTTTCAACAGAAAGTAGATTATTATATCAAAAATATATTAGTAACCCAATATGAGACCACAAAAGTTGGACTCTGAGAGAACAGAGATCTTTAAGCAGATAATACATTTCCAAGGAGATTACTAAGTATTGGCAAACAGTCTCCTTAACACATATAAAGGAAAAAAATAGTGGCAGAAAAACTTCAGTATTTTATCTTATACACACACGCACAAAGTCATTAAACCTATTTGCTTTCATTCAATACACACACAAACATACGAGCACTTTCTTAAGAGAGAGTACCTATCCTTACGTCACTTATTGCACTGCGTCACTTAAATGGCACAGCAGAGGATGCTGCTGCTGCAGCAAAAAATGTAGTTGATCAAAATATGAATCTGAAATCAAACTAGAATCTGTATTTAGAACATCTCACTATAAAAGTGACCCTTCTCAGAGAACAGAAAGGAAAAGGCTGTACTTCCTAGGCTACTGGGTTTACCAGAGACACAAAATAGTTCGGATAGGGTGAGAAAAGCCTGGTTTTCTTTTCATCAAGGTTCAGTGGAAAGAATTTTAAGTAATAATACTCCTCAAAAAGACATTAAAATTCCCATTAAGTTAACAGATTTTTTTGTAGTTCCAGGATTGGAACCAAATGACTTACCAAGAGTGTAATGAATGTATGCCCATTTCAGAGATCTGTAAGTTACAATCTCCTCAGGCTCACTAGATGTCCTCAAACTCTGCTGTAAGCCTATCATTATGTCAGGAAGCATCTTGCCCCGAAACCTGGCAATTATTTTGATTCAAATAGCTCTATTGTAAACAGGCCACCACCATCACCTTGATTGAGGTGACATCAACTGCCAGTTTGGGCTAAGATGAAGCAAGGCTTTCAAAACAAAGTTCAGAAAACTCCTAACATTTTCAGAACCATATATTTAAATTTACAGCTTTTATGGAAGTCTGTGTATAATAATAAAACATCTGAAAAACAACACTTGCAATTTAACCGCAGTGACATACTGTCAAGAACAAAATAACCATTGATAAAATGATCAGCCCTTTGGGCGAGTTCACTCCTTGTCGTGGAGCAATAGCAATCTCTTAGCACCTGCACTTCTCTGCAGCAAGAAACACTCCTCCTCCTTCCTCTCTCAGTTGCAAATACAAAGCATAAGAAAAACATCCATTTCTAGCAATGCCTGAAAAAGAGTTCAGGATGGAAATAAGAAAACAGATCATTTCTTCCCCCTCTAATATCCATTTTCTAATTCAATGCATAACAGATTATTATTTTTATCACCTAATACTGATTACGTGTTTATCTATAATACTACCTTACCTAAGTATTTAAGATCAATATTAATTCTTGACTTAGACTTTGTTCTCTGGCTACAGCCTCTGGTACTGGTAAAATGAGTCTTGATTTCTGTTGCCTTTGTTTTTGTTCTACTTGTTTTTGTATGTGCCCACTGACGATAACAAGTTTCAAAATGAAATCCCAAGGTAACCTTCCACGCTACATTTTACAATTAAAATTCTCTCAAATTTAAGTTTCATTGGTAGGCAAAACAGCCTCAAGGTGAAGTGACTAAATTCCTCTATTTGGTCTCCTGTTTCTCCCTATGTTCCTAATCCCTTTATATGGTCCAGCCCTGTTAGCCGCCAAACTGTGTATGTGTATCACATGGTTACATTTAAAGCCTTCTGACACCTGACTCTGGGTGATCTAGGTGCTTCTAAACCATGCAACAAGCCTGACTTTCTTACCAACAAAAAGAAGTGTAAATATTAGAGTAAGCTGGTAGACAGCGTGGCCCAGAATGTTCTTCATCATAGTACGGGATATAAGAGGTTTGTTCCTGCCATATGGCTTTCTTAGCAATAGAGCTTCTGTTGGAGGTTCAGTGGCCAGAGCAAGTGAGGCAAAAGTGTCCATAATTAGATTGACCCACAGCATCTGTACAGCTTTTAGAGGAGAGTCCTGTGGAGACAAATTATAAAGTTACTTATTTCCTTGAAAAATAATTGTTGTCAGGTCATTTACCGTGATTTCATTTCCTCCTGTGGAACTGCACCTGCAAGAATTGTTGAAGACAAGATACTGAAATATGCGGACCTTTGGTTTACCTTCATGTGACTGTTCTTTCATTGCCCGGCCAAGATCAGAATCATAGGAAACAGCAATCAGAGCAAAAAGAAACCATTTCTCTCCAGTTATTTCAATTGGCAATATTTACAATCACCATTTTTACAAAGTGTAACATCAATAATTTATCATACATTTCATAATGCTGTCTGGACTTCAGCACATGTCCAAGTACGTGCTTCAAATTACAGCTGAGTTTATGTAACTGCGTAACACAAGTAGAGCTTTCTTTCCTGGAAGAAAAACCTTGCTGAAGCAATTTAAAAAGTAATGGTTTATTACTTGTAGCTTTCACTTGTATAAAAACAGTGCCCATTTTTGGAATCAGATTGAAATAGTTTAAAATAATGAGGAAATAATGGCTAGGACATTGTAAGATGTGTCGTACATAAATAAGACCTTCATAAACATCTGTGCTGAAAACATCTGATATTTGAATTTAAACAAAATACTCAGAAGCTCGTAAAAATACACCAGATTTGCAAAAGGAAATCCTGATGAATCGATTGGGTAACCAGATGGCATATTAGAAAATATGGAACCAGAAAGAAAAAATGCATTGCTGCTTGTCAGAATAAAGCATCTATTTCTGAAACAGATCACCAGCCACTAGAAGGAGCTCTTTCCTCATTTAATTCAAGACAGAAAGTGTCAGGTCTTATAGAGGACTTTACCTTATGTTTAAAAAAATAATAAATAACACCGATCTCAGGAGAAAATGTAGATGGTTATTATACAAAAGTGATTTTTAATTTATTTGGTCAGCTGTAATGATAGATGGCTGCAATTGCTTCAAGGAGTCCTAGCAGGAAAAAATTAAGTCTCTTGGTTTTGGTTTTTTGCTTGTTTGTTTTGGTTGCTTTTGTTTTTATAACAATTTCCTACGCCTTTAGACTAAATGCAAAATAGGCAGCATTAGTAAAATATGCGTCTTCTTTCAAATAGAGCCTTTTCATGGAAATGGAATCCCCAAAGCAGTAAGTCAGTATGACAAAATCTGATAGTAGAAGGGAGTTAATACACAGTGTGAAAGTCTGACCACCAGGGCACTATTTTTATGCATTTTACTCTAGTAAAGAAATGTTTAGATTGAAACAAGAAACGTTTAGATGTGGTACTGAGGAATGTGGTTTAATGGGAAATATTGGTGGGAGGTGGACAGTTAGACTAGATGACTTTGGAGGTCTTTTCCAACCTTGGTGATTCCATGATTCTGCGATTCAATTTTAATGAAAATCAAATTATCAGTATCTCAAGAACACATGAAGAACAGGTAAATGGTCATGTTTGTCTGCCTTATATTCCAACTCTCTTGAGTTAAGGTATTATTTCATCTTTAAAAATATTTTTAACAGCCTTAAAATTAAATATATTTTGACACACTGAAAAAAAAAAAAAAAAGGAACATTCTTTTTTAGTGTATTCATAGGGATGGACAAGAGCAACCTGCTTTTTTAGTCTTACAGGTTAGGTACACTAAAGATGGGCGGGCAGATTAGCATTAATAGATTCTTGACCTCTTGGTCATGGGATGCATTAACTGGGCTTATCTGGAGATTCAGTTCATTCATTTGACGTGCAGCTGCAGAAAGAGGAATTGTATCTAAAAAGCTATGAAGCTAAAACCACTCAAGACAAACTTTACAAAAATTATGAGACTTCATTTATTTTAATTATAGTAATGGTTCAACTGCACGTGTAGCAAAAGTTGGGCTCACAGACCCTAGCCAGTATCTGGAGGAAAGGGAAAACACATTTTCTCTTGAAAAAATGTCATATTTTTGCCTTCCTAGTTAGTAAGTTTTCTCAAGAAACATTCCTTCCAATGAACTGTTACAGAAGCTGAATTTGCTACTTTGTGTGCTGACATCTATGTCAGTAAAAACTGAATTTGTCTGTTATGCTTAATAAACAGAGTCAAATGATCAGATGTCTGTCAGAGCCTGACATATTTCTAGCACCAACAAAAACTCAGATTCTTCCAGTCTCTAAATCACGCACACAACTGCAATTGGCAGACTACAGTTTTGGCAACAACACGTTCTCACCATTTCACACTGCCAATCACCTTGGGTGGCTATGGTGCCTCTAATAATTATCTATTATAGGCAGTGCTACACTGTTCAGTCAAGTGTGAAAGCTCATTCTAAGCTGAAGCCAAAACATTAAACACACATTAGTCTGGGCAGGAGGTGGAATGAAATTTCCACTGCAACTCCACCTGATTTCTGATTAGTTGGTGGAAACTAAGAAAAATACATATCAGCTAAGGAGCCTAGTCTTTCATTACAGATTTTATGCACTTATGCAGTAAAAATGGAAGGCAAAGTCAATTCCATTTTTGCTGCATTTTAGTCCCTGACTGGCTAGCAATGAATTCTTCACTTACTTTCTTAAAACTAGGGGGATGGAAGCTGTTCAAACTGCAAACCTCCCAAAATCATGACTTATTTGTCAAATTCCTTTCCATTTGACCTTGTAATAGGTTAGCATTGGCCTAGAGGTAAAAGGAAAATGTCCCTTAAATCAAGTGATGCTACACTTCGTCTTGGAAACACTTAAAGTACAAATCACAAAAGGCTGGAAATAAACTATAAATCTTTAGTGACGTGCAGAGTCTCTAAAATGTTACTGCTTGTTACTTTTGATTTAGATGACAAGCTGTATGGGAATAAAAAGGTATTTTTACCCTTACCTCTTTATTTCTACTTGTCACGAACATACGCATCCATTCATAAAAGGAAGTATTTCTGGTAGTTTGTGTATGTAAATGTAAAAATAAAACGAACCCTTGCTTGCACTGCCCGATCACACTGTCTGGTAATTGAATGGAAGTGACCTTTGCTTCTGTGCCTTCTGAAATGATTTAAATCCCTAAACTGTAAATATGTTATGGCTTTTCTTCCCAGTTTTCCAATGGTGTTATTTTAGGATTTGTCAAATAGAGTTCTGCAGTAAACCATGTGAATTACTGTCTTACACATGTAAATATACATCCTGGCCTTTTTTAAAATAAGGTCTGTAAAAACAGTAGGTGATTCATGCAGTAGTTCATTGCTGCAGTGCTTTTTAATTAACATTTAATTTTCCAAACTTCATGTCCTACAGAGTCACTGTTTTCAGTTCCTGATGTCTTCTACAAAATTAAGTCTTTCTTTAGTACAAGAATAATAACTTGAATACAAAATGTTAAAACGTGGTCTTTGTTCTATCTTTCTTTAATGCAACCTTTTGGAATAATTACATTGCCTCAACAGTTGGAAGTGGAGATGAAATTTTGCATAGATGTAAATTTCTTAGCTTAATTCTTCCAGTTAAAAAATGCTTCCATTTGACTGAGCTTCATTTTAGATCTTATACTGTACAGAGTGTTTTGGTTTGTTGTTTTTTTTTACAGTTCCAAATATAACAACCTAATTATTTGTGTGTGGATTTTGGGGGACTGGAAACAGCATGAAATTTCATATGGAAATCGATATGATTCTCAGAGATGTGTAATAATGAGTCATTTAAAGTACAACATTCACAATTGGTAGGCAGAGTTCCAAAAAAGAGCCCTCACTGAATGAACTGAACGCTCTGCGATCAGATGTTACCCAGAGAAATAAGTCAGATTATAAGGGTTTGTCGCTCATTAATCCACTGGACAAAGAAATCAATTGCTAAACTGAAAGAAAAATTACATGCAAACCTGTTCAGGATGGCCATGCCCTGACCACTTTAAAAGCATGAGCTGGATTATACACAGAGAAGGAAGCAAGAGGTAAATTAATTAGATTACTTGAAAGATTAGGTGAGTTAATCCATCTCAGCTATACTGTGCCATGGAAACTGCACTGACCATTGCTGGCTGCTGTGTACACAGTGGACACCTGTGCAGTCACACACCGAGTGATCTTGATTCAACTTTTAATCAGAGACTTTGTGAAATTCTAGCCTTTCTACCTGAAAGGAAAGTAAAATTCAGTCCACATTCGTTTTGGAGGTTGTAGAAAGCTGTGTTGCTTTTTGCAAACCCCAGATTTCAACTTTGTTTATTAAGAACTTAAATGATTCAGTCAAAATAGTAATTAAAGACCTGTGCAGTTTTGTAGACTTCTATCCATGTGCACTAGCCTACTGTACCCATGATTTTTCAATGCATTCATGCATTTGTGCTAGAGCAATTTTCCTAGCAACAAGAGAGTGCAGTGTGTTCCCAAGTGTAATTTTTAGTAGAGCTTATGAGCCAAACAAACATAATGCCCTTTCACTGCCTCGAATCTTTGAGTCAAAGCCTAACGTAATAATGTTCATTCGTAAGGCAGGATCCTTGTTGAATGAGATTGAAATGAGAGCTGCTTGAGATTATCAGCAGTCAGCCAGCTCAGTGTAAACAGAACCACAGTGGAAATAACTGCTGCCTCTTTCCTAGTTTCAATGTTAGCTCCTTTCAGGTCTCTTCCTTTGAATTTACATTTTCACTTCCAAATTAATGAATTACGTAAGAATCTCTTTGGGCAGAAATACACAAATCCTACAAGCTGCACTTGAGAAAAAACAACCAACAGAAACTGTGAACTCAACAGTCTCAGCAATGGCCTTAGAGACCACTGGGTTAATACAAACATACTGGGCCTGATCCAAATCCTTCTGGAAGCTGCTAGAATGATCCAGAGGATGAAAAAGCTCTGGAAATAAAACATATTACACAAGACCTCGATGTAAAATAGTCTTTGTATTGAATCAATAACGTTTATCTCTTCAAGAATGAAATAGAAAATTTTTATTTAACAACTGATTTCTTCTAGTGCTTTCAGAAAGCCATGAAAAATCACTGGACAGTAACGACAACAAAAATTCACCATTCAAATAAACGACAACAGTTGTACCCATCCAGCTGCTGTGTGGTGCAAACAGAAGCTGGGAGCTGGCAGACTGCTCATACACAGCACAGATAAGGCCTCTAAACATCTGTCAAGGCTTAGGAGAAGTTTGACCTCATGGTATATAAAGGTAGACGAGTTTCTGGTTTCAAGGATTAATTCCATGATTGCAATGTAAGTTTACCCCAGAGCAGAGCTAATAACTTATTCATTGTTCTGCTCAGGTGTGCATGAGGTGGAATTTACCTGCTGAAACAGGTATGCTTGGCTGCATGATGTACAATACAGAGAAGCATCAGTGCATCTTAACCAGAAGAAGCATTTTCTAACGGTATCTTTCTGCATCGTCTGAAATGCACATTCATTTACATTTGGGGGAGTAATAACACTAATAAACTCCTAGTTTTCTATCTTCTAATGGAGGATGACCTTCCATGATGAATACTACAAATTTTTGACACGTAAAATAAAAAAAAATAATAATAATAATTAAAAAGTAGTAGGAAAAAACATGGTATGCTTTTGTGAAAGAACAAAACATGTTGCATTTGCAGCAAGACTGCAATAAGAGATTACAGGGAGAAAAAGGGATCCAATTCTAACTGTAGGCATCATTTAATTGGCTTGTTATATGCACCTAAAATTAAAAGGACTTGCCTGAAAGCTACAAAATAATTGTTTTATCAGTCAAAATGGTCCCCTGCTGGGATTACTTCTGTGTATTGCTATCTTGAAAAGAATAGTCTTGTTTTATAATCTCTCATTAAACACATATTATTTGAATATTCTGAAAGGAAAAGCAAAGTCACGTAGCCTCTTCTTCCAATCCTTGATGCTTTCTGCTCTGTCATCACAGGCTCAGTCACAATAGTATGTAACCAAAAACAGGGAGGACTTTACGTCCAAGTTAAGATGGATTTGCTCACTTCCTTTCTCCACCAGCTATTTAGCACTTACCAATTTGATCCTAAATAAATCCTTAATTTTCAGAAGAGCTTTGAAAGAATGCTCTGCGCCATACAAAGTAAGAATTAAATGTAAATCACCTTCAGTTAAGAAAAGATGTAGCTTAATAGGATTTGGCGGTTATCCTTACCTGGGTAATGCATGCTCCAGTGAAAGCCACTATCACAGCCACAATGTTAACAGTGAGCTGGAACTGCAGGAATTTGGAGATACTATCATACACGTTCCGTCCCCACATGACAGCCTTCACAATGCTACTGAAATTGTCATCTGTTAGGATGATATCTGAGGCCTCCTTTGCAACATCTGTTCCAGCAATACCCTGGAAAAATTAATTGGGAGTAAAATTACCAAGAAGTACAAAGACGGAACACAAACCTCTGCATACTCAAAGTCATAGACACATAGAGTTACCCTGCACTGTAACAGTGACTGATGAGTACATTCATACTTGCTAGCACGGTGGCTAACTGAACCTATTTTTGAAAGTGAATAAGGAAGCAGAAAAGGGCATTGAAAGCAGTGGGATTCCTATGATGATCCTCCTGAGTGCTGTGTAGTATCAGCTTATTGACTAGTTAACTTTTGAGTTGTTCTTGTACAGCATTTCTTTAATCACTGATGATATTCTATTAATACGCATTAACAGAAATAATAAAAATAGAATCTTAATATATAATCTCTATTAATATATGCTCAGAGTCACAGTATGTTGGGAGGACATGTTTACATGTAGCACTGGATTTTAGCAATGCAAATTAGTACTGCACTTTCAGGAATAACATTGAGTTCATTTTTCTATATAGACATTGGATTCTACATAGTCAATATGCAAAATATCGATGAAGTATGAAAACAAGCAAGACAATCTATAGAGAATTAAACTATTCTGAAGGAATATAACCCACCCCTCCCAATGTATTACTTCATTCAGTATCTTTCTTAACACCTCAATAATGAGAAACTTATTAGAGCAGATTTATAATGACACCAACATTAATAAATAAGCTCAAGATTATACCATTGCAAAGCCAACATCAGCTTTCTTAAGTGCTGGTCCATCATTGGTTCCATCACCGGTCACAGCTACAACCTGCCTCTGCTCCACCTGTGTGCTGTCAATAATACCTGCAAAAAATGTATATGTCTGTGTATGTATACATATATAGAGAGAGATACATAAAATAGGCAGCAAGATAAAACTTCCCTGATGTTTCTCAGCGATGTCTGTGTAACAAAGACCATGTGATACTGCATAAATCTTACATAGATTAATAGTTGATTTCTAAGGAAAATAATATTCTAATGTTTCTAAAGAAAATAATGTATAATATGTGATCAATATTATATTCTATTCAACATCCCTATTAGAAATTTTATGGAAACAAAACTTGTACAGATATCAAAGCATGTATGGGCAGCTCATTATCTTCTTTTGGGAGGTGCCTATTATTTATAGTTATGTAAAGTTAAGTCTCACAGTAAATCCATTTCAGCCCATCTCCCTGATTAAACTTCAGTGGAATTTTTCTGCTGAAGATTTAAGTTCAAGTTAGAACTTTTCCTAAACTCAGTCTTAAGTATATTCCCTATTTGGCTGAGATGCCTTCTGGCAATCAGTAGTGAGTAAAACCTAAAGATAACAAATGTCATTGAGTTTATCAAGCTGGAACCAAATAAGCATTTTAACAGAGAGATGTTGGACTCTTGACAGTGATTTGAGAAGATATAAAATAATTCTCTGTATTCTGAAGCCAAACATCCTAATAAATAGTCATAATAAAATAATTTCTACTTTCCTTTGACAAATGATCTCAAATTGAAAACACTAAAAGCAGTTGGTGAATCAGTTTTCATGTAACTGCCATGAACAAAACTATTTTCTACTTATGCAGAAAGATTAAATACTTCTACAGTCACAGAAGCAGCGCTGTGTTTTAAGAGGATGGGAATAATTCTCTGCACGTGCTTTTATTTCCACATTAGAGTCCATTTGTCTCAACTTATTGGGAATACAGGATTGATTTCTGTGTGGGTAACGTGGGGGTGGAAATGACAACATTTCTTTTGCTAAAATATTTTGCACAAATCCATACCAAATACTCTAAAAACAATTATCAAAACCTACCCAGCGTGAAAAGCTTTCAACTACTCTGGAAAAGGAAAAAAATCCCGTATCAGATAACCATCCAGAAGTAGGAAATTGCAGATTACAGAGCAATAGCAACCTCTTGGCAAAGTTAAGCCTTATCAGGCGTGCATAAGATTGCAGTGCAATATGGAGGCAGTAACTGTCCTGTATTTTTCAGCTTTATGAAAATAAATTACAAAAAAAAAAAAAAAAAAAAAAAAAAAAAAAAGAGCATTCGCTTTCCACTGGCTCAGACTCAAATAAATGGCACATTATTGTGATAAGATCTCATAATGAGAGCTTTCAGTTTGTTGGGGTGACTTACTTTTGGTATTACTAAACAAAAGGGAACAACAGCTGCCATTACTGTTAAACGTATCGTCTTTCCTTCTTGCTATCAATATGCTCTTTGATTTAAAATTAATAGTCTAAGCTTCTAAAGAAATTCATTAAAACTATGTCACTTCATGCTATTAACTGCCCCAAACAGGTACGAGTGCATCTTCTCACAATTAGATTCCAAATGTGAGCACAGACTTCATGAAGCCGAAGGGTTTTCAGGAAATGACTTCCTAATGGGTATAAGTAGTGGCCAAATGTCAAAGATTACACTACTCAGCTGCCTGTTTTTATCCATAAAATCAAACTATGCAGATGGGATGAGCCAAACATTCTCCAGAGCACAGAACTGTATAATCAGCAGTCACGGAAAGACGGAGATAAAATGTTGTTCTTGCAGATAGTGGCATGCATGTATGGCACAAGAGTGTGCAGTGCTAGATAGAAGGTCTTTGAAGAACTTCTCCTCTGCATGTCAGACAGATTCCTAATATGAAGCAGCAGCAATTATTTGGGCTTCAGATTTACCATAGCTATTCATAGCTATAGCTACGCTCCTTGACTTCTCAATATTATTTTTAATCTCATTCTCCTCCTTCCTTCCTCACATCACTGAATTGCTGTGCTGCTGTGAAAATCAATATGACAATATTGAAATATTTCAGTAATAATATAATGACACATCACTATAGATAACAAGCATTTTTACTACTATATTTTGAAACAGGGTAAACAATACTTTGAAATCATACCAACTGACTTCATGAAGTCTATAAGAAACTGCCTTTCAGTTGGAATGAGACATCTAAGTGAGCTGTTTTTGTTTCACTGAAACACTTTGTGATGCTAAATCACTTTGACATTTTTTTTTTTCAATCCACCTCTACTTCAAACACATAAATATTTGAGAGAACACTCTCTGCCCAGCTTTAAATGCTGAGCCATGTGTTTCTCCAGTCCCTTAGCAATAGTAAAAACAAAAATGTAAAAGAAAAATGATCCTTTTGCTGGGTGGGACTGCACTGTGTTACAGAGGGGAAAAAAAAAGTTCCCTCCAGCAGCCCTACGTTGTTAAAAATTAAATATAAGAAAAGTTTATTTTGTGATATGTGTTTTTAGCCTGAAGCAGCCAGAATACATCAAAGAAACGAAAATCCTCTTGATCCCTCAAGTGTCTGAGAAAAACATAACATTTTAACAAGAAGCTCAAAACTAGAGAACATTTAAATAGTTTCTTGTAACTTTTAATGGCCCTCAGAGTATTACCATCCAAAAAATTCCATCATGATTTCCATAGGCTTCTTCTTGAACACTGTTAGGTATTTAATTGCTCTATCATTTGACTTTGTCACATCTTAGCAACATTTAATGTGTTTGTTCTATAAGGTATTCAGTAGCAATAAATATATTTTGGATTGTTAAAGCACACGTGCTATAGAAATCAATAATTTGTTGCTTATTTTTCTTCAGCTTTCATTGATTTCTTTTTCCCTGGCGGAGGTTCTGTTTTCCTCTTAATGGAAAATCCTGCATGATTCAAATGAGTACTTCCAGGGGACTTTTTTAATTAACTCGATGAAACATAAATTGCTGTATGCTTCAGGAAGAAATGAAACTATAATAGGCTTTACAAGTCATGCCCTACAAGAGCTATAAGACAGTCCGCTGCATGCAGTAGGGCAGCTAACATTGTGCTGTTTGAATTCCGAGATGCAGAACTAGTACTAATGTTGTACAAACCATCCATCAATAAACTTCTGATCGTGCATGACTATCAATAAAAGCTTGAGCAAATGCCCCCAAAATATACGTATTATTTATGAAACGCACTCATACTAACTACTGTACTAATATGTTAGACACATTGAAAACATGCATAAAATATAAACTGAAAAGGATAAGATAAACTTTATTTCAAAAATGAGATTTCATTTATAAATTACAAAAGAAATGTTTGCTTCCTGCATCCCAGTGGACTAATTTGCACCCCACGTTGGAGACCGATGGTCTCAACAGCGTGTCAAGAGGGTGAGTAACAGCAGTCTGTTTCCAGCTGCCTCACCTCATGTGCTATGCCAGAGCTTACATTGATCCTGGTACTTCCTAGTGTGCTTCTTGAGTTACTCACATACACAACTCCCAACCTAAGAGCCCAACTGATCCAACCTTCAGATTCTTCAGGGAAATTTGCTCTCAAGTCATTTGGACACTTTAAAAAACTACATCCAGATTAAGAATTTCTGTAATCAGTCATATATGGAGTCATATCAAGGCAACTTAGGCATACAAAAAGGAGAGAGCCAGAAATGATTTTCTACCTAAATCTGAATTATTTAAGCAATCAAGACAGCTGAAAAAATCTTTTTTTGGCCAGCAATGGTGCTATTCCTGATCAGAATTTTTCTGACTTATTAAGCTTTTGATTGTGAGATTAAAGGTCAAAAGAATAAAATGGCAGGCCAGCATAAAATGTGAGATTTGAAAAAGGTTTTGTAAAGAATGCAAATGAATTCCTCTTTTAAAGGAGCATCCATCTGCAAATGGCACGGTGAGACAACATGGTTTGTATGGTACCATTTTTATAGGACAAAAACAGATTCTAAAAACACAAATGGAAATTTAAAGGAAGCTTATACAGAGCGCACAATTAGGGAGCCTACAGGAAAATGGAACTGCCTTGAAATAGGTTTCATCACTCAGTTTATGCCCAGTTACATGACTTCTGAAAATGAGTTTCTGTTTGTTTTCCTTTTGAATGTTGAGGTAGAACACAGGAATAAGGGACTTATTTACCAAGAAAGTTTTCTTGTATTATTTACAGAACAGCGATGTGTAGTTAAAGATAACTCAGATACAATTTAACAGTAAAATTCTTACAAAGCAAAAGATGCACTGAGCCTTCTCCAATAACTCTGGCATTACTTTACACATGTGCTCACATATGAAGGTGGTCTCACTCACCTTTGACCAAAGTATGTTTGTCCGTGGGAGATGACCGAGCAAGTACTCGAAGCTTTGGCCAGATTTTGTCAATTCGCTCTTGCTCAATCTGGAAAACAATAACAAAAGCAACAACAGAACTGTTAGTCTGTAGTTAGAAAAATGCAAAATAAACTTCTGTCCAAGCAGCAGAGGATTCATTTCATTGAGATCTGTATCTGTGATTCTATTCTTCAGAAGCACAGAAAAATTACAAGAGACATCAATGGCAGCAAGACCAAAAAAGCCATTTTTTGTACTACCAAAAGTCATTAATTGGTTAACATACATCAATTTTGCCACTGTATCTTATCTGCCTTTCTCATGCTCTTCACAGATAGTCCCACTCAGAAATGTAACTTGCTTAGGATAGTAGTTTCTCCAAGCTGATTCAATGTGATTACAACTTAAAATGTGTTGCTTTATTCTGCAACTGTCTCTCCAAGTACTCTCTGCTGAAACAAGGTACACGTCAGCACGAGAGAAGCAGCATCTCAGTACTCTCAATATTTTTATGGCACATTCTTATTACATATGGATTTTCATTTAATTAAATGAATTACCTCCCCCTTCTCATTTCGGATCCTTCTGTTAAACTCTTTCCCTTCGAGGCAAAGAAAGTCTTCTCCTGGATGGATGATCCCACATTTTATGGCAATGGCACGTGCTGTGTTGATATTGTCTCCAGTGACCATGCGGACCGTAATTCCAGCTCGCTGGCACTTTCTTATGGCTTCTGGGACCTACAAAAGAAATATAACAGGGAAAGAAAATTTCCAGATATGAGACAGAAATACAAGCCAGATGTTTCCAGTCAGATCAGTTTCCTAAAGATTCTCTTAATTTTAATATATACAGGAGTATTCTGTAGCTTTTTTCTATTTTTTTTTTTAGCACTGATGTGCAGTATGCTGAACCTAAAATATTCAATATACATGAAAACATGCACTGAGAATACAGCTATTCTGTACAGAAAAATGACATAACTTTAACTTCTAAACCAAATTTTCCTTTCATCGTGTACCAGGGCATGTGAGATTAACGTAAAAGCTGTACACTTATTTGGTATCAATTTATTTAAAAATAAAAAGGGGGTTTTAAATAGAAATTTGCAATGAAAAGAATTTTCATTTAAAAATAATAACAATTTTCAAAAGCAAAACAAACTTACTCAGTTTAAGAATTGGCATCAAAATGAACATTACTGACTTCAGTAGCAAAGTCTCCCTACAGTCAACTGTCAGTTTAGTGCAGGTATGTTGTAGAACTTGTTACTAATTAGACTGGATTAACCTCATCCGTTACTACAGAAACTACCAAGAAAAGGAGCCACCATTTACAACACTGCACTGCTCATGTTGTGCTTTGTGAGTCATTTTAAGTTCCCCTATATTTACAGTGCTGCTGGGGGCAGTGCATTGCCTTTGACTGACAACCACCATTCTTATCAAGCGTGGTAAATACTCTACTCCTAATGATTTCATGGGGCCAGAAAGGCTGTACATTTTGGGCTGAAAGTCATGCTAGAGATAAATATTATACACCCTTAAACCATATTGTAGATAATGATTATTCTAATAAGTGAGTGCAATTTCACACCATGTTTCTGCATATTCATTAAAATATTTTTTCCACAGAAAAAAAATAAAATAAAATAAAATAGTGCTATTCACTTAAATAATGATACTAGAAATGTCTCCAGCACTTCTAAATCAACTCAGCCAGATGCACATATACTGGAAATAATGGCTCATATGGTCAGTTGTATTCTTTCCTTTTTAATAAACAAGAGGCAGTTAAGAGGCATCTATTTTCCAAAATGCCTCACTGAACACCCAGTTGAAAAACAGACCAGTATTTTTTTCATTGCTGTGAAGCAAACAGTTGCACCCACAGAAATGTGCTGTTGGCAGAATGACTTTCTACGCAGATGACAGAAGCAAGAGAAAAAATGAAGGGTCAGAGGTTTATCTTCCCATTCCCTCATCTGTACTAACTGTAAATATTCTTCCCAACAGTTGCATCCTGGAAACATTATTTGGACCACCTGAAGCCTCTTTACATTATGATAGAGAATTCCATGGGACACATACAACCAGCTCAAATTCATTACTTAAGCAAATGACTTCTGATTTACTCAGTTTCCACAAAAATAATCTTGAGTATATCCCATTTGCCAAGTTGGAGCGCCCTTAATATCCACTTAACTGTGGTGACCCTCATGCATTGGGTTATGACAGATTTAGATGACTGCCTCTAAATCCAGCGCATATATTATATGAACCATGAAGGAGAAAAATAAATTACAGAACAAACAGAAAAATAGAAATATTCACATAAAGCGCCATTCCTGTTAACCAAGGTCATGAGAGGACAACCTAGTTTCAAATACACCTCAAACTCACATACAGCTAGGGAAATAATTCCAGCTCCCACTTCTCTCATTTTTGGACAGCTGGTGGGTGGTATCTGACTTACACTGTGTACAGTAATTACGCTTAAAATATTGTTCATATTTTTTAATGCTGTAGGGAAGAAAGAGTCTTGGCAGACCGAGTGGGCAGTGGAAGCAGATATTTGCCATCCGTTTGCAGAATTTAGGTACATATTTCAAATGTTTGAATTTTCTTTCTGCAAAGAAAACCTTTTAATATATGTATGCAGAGGTTATCCAGTGAACAAAAATCAGGTGACAAATACATGAAATTTAGAAGCAATTTATATTCATTGCCTAGAAATGACAGACTGGAGCTGTACCTTGGCAAACTGGTATAAACCAGTACAGACTCATTAAAGCCAATAAAGAAAGGCGGACAAAATAAACAGAGAAATCTCTGTAGGCACAAGACATCATTCTGTTGGTTCTTTTACTGTAGATTTATCAAAGGAAAAAAAAAAATGTTAAAAAAAAAAAAAAGTTAAATATCAAGTAGGTAGTTCTGTGGTTGATAAAAGTCGCTGCTAACAAGGAATAAGTTAGGGCCTGAATTTCATCAGTCTAAGTAACCAAAGTATGCAGAATTCATGGGTGTCCAGTGATTACACTCCAGTTAAAGCTTGTCAGTCGCTGGATACCATTGTTGAATAATTCATCATCTTGTAGTGCACAGAAGGAAATGGAATGGCAAAAAAGACCCTGCACTGTAATCAGAACAGATGCAGTACTCTTACCTCATGCAAGCATGGCAGCACGGACACTGCAGGTATGTCAAATATGCGAATATTTGAACACACCAACTGCATACGGGCAAATGATCTTAAGTAAATAAGTAAGTAAATAAGTAAATAATGCCTTTCTTAGTAAAAACATCAGTACAACTGAAGGGACACTAAAGGTTTTCAGGATG
Organism: Excalfactoria chinensis; assembly: GCF_039878825.1. Classification (NCBI taxonomy): domain Eukaryota; kingdom Metazoa; phylum Chordata; class Aves; order Galliformes; family Phasianidae; genus Excalfactoria; species Excalfactoria chinensis. The sequence continues at coordinate 15,218,294 of NC_092836.1, forward strand.
GTGACACTGGATTGCTTTATTGGTATTACTTAATCTGCCATTTCTGACAGAATAAATCCTGATATCTGTGAATACTGAGAATATCAATAAAATAGAAATAATAATAATAGTTCTCATTTTTATGATTTTTCTCCTGCAGAAGACACTTTGATAATTCATAAACTCCAGTGGTGTTTCTATTTACTTAATAGGTGGAATTAATCCTGGTAAAATAATACGGTCATTTACTACAGCTCGATATCTTACAATTTGCAGCTACAAAGGTAATTTGAGTGAGACATAATTCCCACTAAGTCAGATGTATCATACAAAGACAGTTTGCTGAAATTCATGTTGTTATTCTGTCTTGGATTTTTTTGGATCATGAACACTATAAAACAGTCCCACAAAACAAAGTCTGAATAAAACCCTACCCTACAAAAACCCTATGAATTTTTATGTTAATTACAAGAAAATCAATACATCAATCAGATAATTTTCTAGAAATTAAGTGTTTTGATACCTTCATCTTCTTTGATCCTGTGAACACTTTAGACTTGACCTCTTTGTTTGTATGAACGTTATTTGTTTTTACCTCAAACTCCTAAGAAATTATCTCCTGTGATACGAGAGCTGGGTTCTCATAAAACATGCTCAAAGTAACGATAAGCAAGGATAATTTGCAGCTATTTTAAAAATTAACTGCAAATCCTATTGCTCCCCATTCCCTCACTCTTATACATAACCCTACTTAAAGCTGCTTTCGAAAAATAGTGTATCCTTAATCAGTCTAGGAGGTAAAGGGCACTGGTTCATAGTTCCATTGGTCACTGACAGCTTACAAACTTTCTGAGTTCATATGTATAGCAGTTAGAGCATTAACATCCATGCAGACAGAATACTTTAAGATTATATTAAAATATCTTTCAAGATGCAATGTGAAGTGTACAGACAAATTCATTAGTAGCAAGAAACCATCTGATGACAGTTAAAGTGAGGGCTGTTTATCCAATGACTGCAGAGGTAAAGATTTTATCATTGTTTTCACCAAGCCAAGACTTACTTGATGTGATCACATTTCTCAATACTGAAAAAAGCCAAGCATATCCTTTATAATTCAGAGAGCAGTTATGCAACTGGTGCCTGTAGGTGTAATTATATCATGCTAAGTTTCCTTCATTTATTTTCTGAAGTTACAGCAGTCAAAAGTGTATAAAGGCCTAATTTAAAAATGACTCAGGGAAATAATTTTCCTTGCGTGTCCAACATTGCCACCATTTCTCAGTGGATCAAACACAAAGATTTAGACATTATTTATAAAAAAAAAAGAAAAAGACAACAATGACGACAGTAAAAAAAGACCAATACTGGAACCAAGGTACTTTATGCAGAACCAGAACACACTCTTTTTGTATAGGGAAATTTGAGTTATCATTCAGTGATCCTATTCCAGAGCAAACGCACAGTCATTAATCATCTACTGAAATAAATGCACCATCACAGAGTTAATTTCCTGAAGCAAAATGGGAATCATGCCCTCTCACCTGCAGTGGGTGTTGGGACTGGTGCTATCATATCACATCATGCAGCTGCATGCTATGGCCATATGCTCATGGCTGATACCATGAGTAAAACATTAAGAGAAGATATTGCAAATGCCTGCATTTTACTCTCCACATTTTAAATTTTGGGGCTTCCCCTCAATATGTCAGTTTCTACACTGTAAAACTGAACTGATTCTCTACTGTTGGGCTTAACTATCAAGGACCGCATATACTGGTCAGAAACAACGATTCTATCTCCACGTGCCTTTTGTATTACTGTAGTAATATAATTCACAAGTGTAATAGCAGGTCAGTTCTCATTGAAGACAGATACAGAATACTATGGCACCTCCTTCCATTGTGCACATGCTGATTTTCTCAGTATACTTGAATTTAAGCTTCAGGCCCATTTTTAAAGCCATTTAAGAACAACATCCACAACATCTACAGTATGTCCACGATAAAGCTTTTCCTTGTGCAAAGATGATATTTGCAAGTTTTCCTGAATAGCCACAAGTTACACTCTTACCACAGTTTGTAAAGTGGCAGATGTTTTAGTAAAACAGATCTCTAAGACTACGCGTGTTAGCTGTGGAAGATATCATACTGCAATTACAATCATGGCAATTACAGTCACTGCTCCTGTTTTTTTCTACTTGCACCTCACCACAGAGAGCACAATAAAACTTCTGCTGACTGATCCTGCATACTCATCCATGAGAGAAATTTTAATCATTTAAACCCTCACAAAGACCTATACTGTGAATTTAAACCAAAATTTTATCAAATTAATTCTTCTTCTTAATCAACTAAAGCTTGTTTTTAAAGCTCGCTACCATCTTTGTTACAGCTACATAAAATTAGAAAAAAAAAAAGATGAAAGCCACAAGAAATCTAGAAATCATTTCATGTTTCATTCTCTAAAAAATACTTTATAACATAAAAATTTAACTTACCTCTGGTCTTACTGGATCTTCAATGCCAACAACACAAATGCAAGTCAGATCAGATAAAATGTCATTTTCATTGTCCCAGTCAGGTTCTGGGCTGCTGTTGAAGTCTCGGAAAGCAACGCAGATAGTTCTCAGTCCATCACAGGCCATTGGTTCAATCACTTTCTTCACCATTTCATCCCGGTCACGTGGTCTGAAGATACGAGGTTCACCAGCTGCATTAAGGATCCTGGAACACCTATTTTATTTCAGTAAGAAAAAACAACAGTGTGATCATATATTATATGACTGCTGAAAAGTATTTCCATGTATCAGATCTTTCCCTTCAGCATCTTCCTTTCTGTGCAAATTTCTAGATAAAACAAAAAGATTCACTACTGAAATATTGTCAGAAAGAATTTGTCTCTAACTTCTTATGGAGACTCTCAGACCCTTTCATCCATTACTTCCCAAAAACCCATGTAATTAGTGAGCTAAGAACCTGCAAAGAAATTTAAACATCCTTATTTTCCAAATGTGTTTATGAACTGAAAGAAACTGTTCATAAATGGCTGAATATAGATGAAAAATACATTAAAAGATCCAAATTTTATGATAGCCAATGATAAGAAAAATATACCAAACAAATTTGCAAGTGGGAGGTGGGGATTGGAGGAGAGCAGTAACAGCTTTATACTGAAGCGTGTCATTTTTCTACTCTGATTAGCGTATTGCAAACACCGGAATTGCCAGGAATATCTTTATCAGCACCAGAAAGTTTTGCCTCATTAAGATTTTGGAAAAACACAACGAGAAGTCCATTGAACTTGTTCATTGAACTTACTTCTTCAGAACAATTTCAGAAGCTCCTTTGCTGTACATTCGGAAACTACCATCTGGCATTTTAATGACGGTACTCATTGACTTCCTCACAGAGTTGAACGTGTAAACTTTATAAAGTTTCTCCTCGGGAATGAGGGTCCGAACAGGCTCATAATCCTGCTTCAAATCCAGGACAAAACCCAAGAGACCGCATTCCGTCTTATTGCCTACCTGCCGAGGCAGGCCACCCTCTTTTTCTGGTGGCTGAAAGAAGAAAAAAATAGATATTAATTTCTATAATGCAGCTGTACACAAAGTTTTCTGCCCAATTAATAACAAAGTCACAGTGTACAATTTAAAATCTAAATTTTAATTATGCTGTCACATCTCTTCCCATTTTTAAATTCTACCTGAACATCTACATTCTGTCTCACATTTCTTCCAAGTCAGCCACAGATAGTTGAAGAGATTCTGATAACAGATCATTAGAAATGTAATTACTTACTTTAGGACCAACGTAATTAATTCTTACTTACTGCAAACAGAATATTTGCTATTCTCATTTGAACTAAATTGTTTTGAAGATTTTTGTTTGTTTTAATGGTGAATTAAAGAAATATATCCTTTTCTTCTAGCAGCCAGTTCTTAATGAAAAGTACATCCTATCATAATGCTGTATCTGCATGAAAATGGCATTTCCAACAATGTACTGAACTTCTACTTCTAGAAGCACCTGTTTCTAGAACACACCAGTCAGCTGCTTCAGACAGTAAGTGCTCTGTATGTTAAAAAAATCCCACAGGAGTAGGTTTATCATTCTGTAACTTGTTACATTTCTCAGTACTTACAAGTATGAGGAAGTCTGTACTGTCCCATTCAACAAACGTATTTCACATAGAACATTCTTAAGGGTTAGTGAGACAGGTTAGTTTTACCCTACTGATGATGTGTCATTGCGCTATCCCCAGATAAAAAGTTCCTGTGTTAGCAAGATTCCAGATAGACTGAAGGGATTCATGTATGAGCTCTAGACTGCTGATACCTTAAAGTTTCCTCTACTCAACAGAATTAGTTTACTTAAGCTATGAGACCCAAAAGAAGAAAAAGTTCCTTCACAATTTTAATCTGCAAAGTATCACGGCAGTGAAAACATTTCTGTTTGATAAGACCAAGCAACCAGTTTCAATGTGACTTAAACATTTGCTCGTCAATTTGTAGAATCAGAGCTGTGTGACTATCTTCAGAATTACCTCCCTGTTCTCACCATAGACTTTTAAATCCTGTCTACTTGTGAAATATCTGTGGGATGAGGGACAACACAGGTAACAATGAACTGAAACTGCAAATCTGTGAATCTACAAAGGTTTGAATTCTTGCCTTTAGACCCAATAATGTACAGTTACATGCATTTCAAAGGATTGTTAAATTCAGTAGGTAGAAAAATTTCAGGCAGGAATCAACAAATTACTCTTCAAAATGCTGGTCCACTTGAATAAATAAGGTTAATTTTCATAACATTGGAGGCACATGGTTCTCAAAGCCTGCTAAGAGCTCCTGGTTATTCGAAGTAGTAGATTTAATGAACTTCACTGCTTGGGTAGCAGTTCTAGGGAGGGCTGATCTATCTGCATACATTCTAACAAACTCATTATATTTTAACTTTAAATCTCTATTAATGTTGATTTTCTCTGCCACTGAAGACAGTGAATCTCAACACTGACATAAACGTGAAAATGATCAGGCTGCCTGGAAATCCACACTGGAAACCAATTAAATACATACAGATTGCTTTCCAACACAAACAGAATCCTAGAAAACAGCTACTTTATACACATGATTTAATCATAAGTAGGTGTGAATGGATACTGAGAAAATAAAAGTCCACCTACATCTCTCAGTATATCGACTACAGTCCTTCTAAAATTTGTTTTTCTTTGATCATTGAGTAGATCACGCTTTTCCTCAACTCACGGTGGTCTAAAAATAGACTTCTTTTAGTGATCATCTTTCGAATGGTAATACGTAAGCAAGGGGAAAAAATACCAGTGAAAAGAAAATGAACAGACATTTCAGAAAGGTTTCAAAATCTGTTAACAAGTGGCCACCTCCCTCTAGAGCAGCTGCTGTCTCTGTACTCTCTGTACATTATGTTAAAATAAAACATATGGTGATGAGAGCTGGCAAGTAGCACTTCCTTCCCTGTACTGTTTCAGCAGAAAACCTATATGCCAAAACTAGTTTCCTTGAAGACTGTTCTTGACAATCCTTTGCAGAATCTGCTAGCTCTTAAAACAGCGTATTGTGCCGTATCTAAATGTATTATTTGCTGAAACCTGCAGTTTATGGCACCTGGAACACAATTAAAAAGACTGCACAAAGGAGTTACTTTTGAATAATTAACTAGGAATCATTTCAGAGAACGAAAATGCAGCATCCTGAAAATTCACTACAAATCACTGTTATCAGCTCTATACTGTTAAAAATCTATGAATTTACTTAGAATAAAATAAGAAATACACTCAATAAAAAATAGGCCTTTGTGTCTTGTGCAGATTCTGGTCCTCGATCCTCTTGAGGACGATTCTAGAATAAGATAATTAAGTGATGAGGAAGATCACAGTCTGTCCTCGGACTGTTTGGAATTTTAAGTAGCTTTTCACATGAACAAATAGTAAGTTGACTCTTTTTAACACAGAGCACTGAAAACAACACATTAAATTACATAGAATGCTTTCTGATAGTCTATTTGCCATTTGTAATCACCACTGGAAGGTACAATCCTGTTGAAATTCAGTTACAATAAAAAGTCAGTTTGAATTGAGGTCAGCATAAAGGGATTGAAAAAGAACTTTTAACTTCTTTGAGCTGCTTGCATAACCGTTTTGGCATCAGAAGAAAGAGACTGAGCTAACCTCATGTACATTCAGATCTCACTCAATGGATTTAAAGGCCAACATTTAAAACTTTAAAGCTTTTATTTTTTTGAATGGTTTGACTTAGACTAACATAAGTGTTCCCATTCATCTATGGTGACTGTTCATCAGAACATGGAATTTCTCTTTTATACCTTCAATAGGATTTTAAATGGTTATACATTCAGCCAACACAGATCTCTTCCTTTACTTCCTTTCAAACTTGAGTAGAGCATTTTGATTCTATCCAATTTCAGCCACATCCCTTAAAGATCCTGATTTTGATCTGTTTCCTCCAAAATAATCTATCTTTTTTTGGTTTCTTTATATAGTCATCATTTCAAAGCTTCTTATGGTACATGCATTTGGGATTTGGTTTAGGCAGCAAAAAAATGTCTGCGCTCCTCTTAATCCATACTGTGTATGTTCTGGAAGCAAAGGCTGACAGTCTAGACAAACTAAACTAAAAACACTTGAGATCTGTTTCAGCAGTCTCAAGAGAGATCAAATCCAAAGACTAAAATTAGAAATGTAAACAATACTGTTTAATAGCAGTTGTAAGTTGTTACTTAATACTAGTGGGCAGCAGAGCTGCCTTTTCACTGAACCACTTACTGTATATCTCCTTAATTACTACCTGCTAAATGCAGCCAGCAGTATCACATCACTTAGCTCTCTGTACTACAGTGAAGTGGTGCATTGATATTGCATGTCAAGGCTCAATCAGGACTCTAAACCTGCTGCCCATTCAAATTCCTAAAGCCATGAGATTACCTGCATATCCCTCGTAGTTATTGACCAGAACAAACTGCTGAGCTCAGCTGCACTGAGTAGGAGAGAAGCAGTTTAAAAGATTCCCCTATGACTCATCAGATGTGAGCTGCACCCTTCAGCTGACAAGAAGCAGGCTCCTCAGATGAGTGACAGCAATGCCATTTGGCAGTGCCCCCAGCACAGGACCCTATCTTGTTATTTAACCACCACTGAACTAACAGATCTGTTCAGACTTCCTAGCACATTAGTTGTAGGATTTTTTGACTCAGTACTGTATAGGGAGTAAGAAACAACATATCAGTACAGTAGCTTCCTGCATCAGATTAGCATCATAGGTATTTAACATTTTTTCTTGTTCTCTGAGGACAGACCTTGAAATGCTAAAACAGTTGATTTAATTAATGCAACACCGTGATTTCATGTAATTCTCATTTCTAGCACTTGAGATGGATGTAGATTAAAAAAAAAAAACAATGCCCAAAAACATATAAAACCTGCATATTTTAACATCTCTCATTGCCTCAAATAATAGCAATGCAATCACTGTATTAAAAGAGGCCAGCACTAATTATGTAATGCAGCAAGCAGCATGACATTTCCTATCAGCACTGCGAAGTTAGGAGAGCAGCAGTGATGTGGCTCAGTGAATACAGACTCGTGCTTGTTTCAGCTCACGGAACAGGAATAAGGATAAAATGATACTATCCATAAATTCCCCCAAGAGTGGTTATGAAAGACGAAATCAGGCATGAAGAACAGACTGAAAGGCTGGTGTGACAGCCTCTGTACTCCCTGATTCGACTGTTACCCATTTTAACATACAAAGAGGGCTTAACAGTTTGCCCTTAGTTCTAATAACAAATAATTGAAGTATCCTTTTAGTTTGAAAGACAATTCACCTTCGCTTCACCTGAATAACAAAAGCATACAGACAAAAAATACTACAGCAAACATGCAAGTTGTTTCTTCTTCACACTAGTTAAAGGTTGACGTATCAGTTCTTTTTTCACAGAAATACAGAATAGCTGAGATGGAAACATACTGGTATCTGTATTGAGGGACCATCCAGTCCAGTGCCCTTTCCAAAACTGGTTCAACAGCAGCAGGTTGCTCAGCGCTGTGTCCAGTCAGGTTTTGAATGTCTCCAAAAACTCTTTTGGCTTCTTGTTTTAAAGTCTGATCTTGACTGTAAAGTACATTTTCTTACGTTTAAATGAAAATTCCTATTTCCGTGTTCTCTCATTACCTATTTTTAATCCTTTCACTGGGCACCACTGAGAAAAGACTGGATGCAACTTATGTAAAGCCTCCCATCACAGACACATTTATACATCACATTACAGTGTAAAAAAATGAACTCTTAAAACATAACACCACTGAATAATAATACACTTTTGTTAGGATACTCCAGCCTCAGTGTTGCCAGATTAAAGTGAACCTTAAGACTCATTATTCTCCACGTTCACTTCATCTTACTATCTTTATTAAGTTGTCAGATCTGTATGAAAAGACTTCCTACTGTTATTGATCAAAATCACTGAGACCTTCCATAATAACCTGATTGAATTAAAATTTGATTCTTGGATTCTGAAAATGATGCATCCAGCTTCCAAATCTGAGACACTCCAATCTCCACCCTTGTTCTTTCGTGCAGTCACATTCACAGTGAAGTGGCAATTGTTAGATTTATACCCGTGCTATTCCTGCTTTGTTTAAGCACGAGAACTGTTGACAAGTAACCTATATAATCAAAATAATTAAACACAACAATAGTTATTAACTAACTTTAATTAACAACCAATTTACTTTAAATGTAGCCTAAGTACAAGGTTTTAGTTAATGCTAGCTATTAAGAAAGATGCAAGAATATTCTTCTCCCCTATTAAGCCCATCTTCAGAGCACACAGCTGAGTGTGGAATGTGCCGTTTCTGAACTAAAACACAGCATAATTAAGAACAGATTAATGTATTTTATAACTGCCCAATAATCTGTCCCACAGTTTTGGAAAAATTAGCTATATTTTCACCATCAACAAACAAGTTCAACATTGTTCTTCAAATGCAAAAGAGAAATTGAACTTAATTGAAGAACTGTAATTGGTACTTTCATAATGACAACCAAGCATCTGCTACCTTGTTTTCGATCTATTAAACTGAAGCTTTACTGTGTGCTGATATTAGATAGGTTTCATGAATTGAGGAATGAGACGTTTTCCTTGGTTTAACAATGATCTCAGTAGCAATAATCCATTTGGAAAACATCTTTTGAGTGATTTTGATACAGGCTGTAGTAATCTATCAGTGGTTCTTTCCCTAGAATTACAAGGCTTTCTCTCCAAGGTTGCCTATGAAAACCTCAGTCAGTGCTCCTAAACTTGACATCAAAATGTTACTCTTCCTCCCTTTAAATTAAGTAATATGGAATTAATAAAAACTATCATATTACTTAGTAGTCTGAAATGCATCACACCATCTATTCCACATAATCCATATATATACTCTTTTTAATAGGCATAACCTTCTCCATGCCTTCTACTGATCTGAAATGAAAAGAAGGAAAACTGTGTGTTGTAGGCATTAAACTGTTGCTTTAAGCTTATGTAATATCTGAAAAACCCTCACTAGAGAGCTGTGATAAGGATCATACTGAATAAGAATTTCATAATCGCATCAAACAGCAGAAAATGCATGCCCTTTATATATAAACATCAAAAGCTTTGATTTCAGAATATAACCAGCACTATTTACATGCAGCTGGTTTGTGCCTGCAGTATCAAAATGTACAAAACTTGCCAATACTTTGAATTTTCTACTTCTGGCTCTTAAATATAGTACAGATAGGAAAACCAAAGCAAAAAATCAGTCTCACTGCTCACTTTCTGGTTGCGGCATTAACAAACTGAATAGTTTATGGAGCTGAATTTACAAACTGTAAAGCAAATCTACACATATAAAAAATAAAAAGCTCTTTTTTTCTCACTTGATTTAAGCTACTGATTATAGCCTGTCATAATTATGGATGATGCCTATCAATAGTATTCAATTCCAGGGTAAGGAAAAGGGTTCTTCAAGCATCCATTTCTAAATAACTCAGAAAAGACCAGCAACAGCTATTTTGTTTATCAAACAAAATGCTCATCCTTTTTAAATCCATACTTGCACGTATCAGCTGAACTTATTTTTAAATTGGCTTTGGTTAGTTAGGGTTGTTGTTAGTTTTTGTTAAGCAAATGCAGGAATTCAAGTGTATATAATACATTATAGCGATGCTTATCTAATATTTTCTCAGAGGGATTTTTTTGCATGATTGATGGGGTAACGTTTGATATACATTATAAATTCCATCCTCTGGCCAGTTCCTCTCCAGGATACCATGAATGATGCCTTTGCTGGGCAGAACAGACTGAGAGACCGCAGCCAATTTTCATCTGATTGTTCATTCAAAAGGAAATGGTAAAGGAATGATGGAGAGCTCGAACATCTTGTCCTTTCTTAAAAGAAAATTCTCATCTTGTATTGTTTTTAATAAGCCCTTTTTTGCATCATTGTTTGCTTAAAAAAAACAACAACAAAACACTGCCATTTTTATAAAGCTGGTATTAAATTATCACATGTGAAATTATTGCATTTCTGTTCCTGATGATAAGGGAAATCTACATTAAAACAGATTAGAGAATGCGAAAGCAATCTATTTCACAGAATAGGTGCCTGAAGTGAGTGGTTTATGTCCACTCACTGAAAAACAAAAGCTCCCATCAAGAAAATCTGCTTTGTGATAATATCCCCTACAAAGCGCTAACACTGAATTCAAGCCAGTGTTAATAATGAGCTCCAAAGTGTGATGACTATCACAGTGGGGTTTCACAGCCATGAAAAGAAGCATGTGTGAGAATCATTCACTGTGCAGCCCATTTTAATGAAATAATAATCTTTAAAAAAGGGTCCTAAAAATGATCAGACAGCTATGAGTAGCATTAATAGATCTAGATGAAAACACTTCGTAATACCATGCAGGAAGGGGGACTTCTAAGCCTGCTTTCATCTCCAGGTATGTTTGGAAATACCTGGCATTTATCCATATAAGTGAATCATCCTGCACCAGTGCAGGAACAGAGGAAAAAGAAGAATATGAAGGTAACATAAATAAAATAAGAGAAAACCTTATGCAAGGTAATAGAGAAACTTGCACCATGACAAGTTAAAAACAAAACAAAACCAATTTATTCATTCTCAGAAAAGTAAACAGGAAAACCAGAAAAGAAAAGCTATCATTCCAGTAACAAAATGCTTGTAAGTGACTGTCCATCTTGTTTATAGCCCTGCAGTGATTAATTATTCTGACAGGAAAAAACTGAATCTGCAATTAACAAATTGTGAAGACAAACAAGGCCAGTATGAGTATGGTTTTATATACCTGTTTTCTCTAGTATGAAGAAAGAAAGCAAATCTAATTCAACTGTATCATCAACTTTTAGCTAGTATGTCAGGCTGTACTGTACGGTGTAGGACTATTCATCCATCTTATTTTCCTATATGCATGTGTTATTAAGGCACAGCAGTGAACTCTGATAATAAAGAAGGGACTAAGGAACAGTCTTGTCTGCACTAAATCTGTCTGTTGCCAGGTTCATTTGCAACTATAGTTTACTGCACAAGAAGCACTTAGGAGAAATAAATAGCTGTGAGGGTATCACACACACTCTGCATACAGCATTTCAGCCGTACTCTGGGAACCCGCCTTGCCTCTGCCAACCCAGCCAGAAATGAAAAGATCCATCCTCCCATTGCGTGTAGCAATGCCAACAGCAGATTTACACAATGGCCCTGCTCTGATCTCTGCTCCCTAATCCTGCTTTACTTAGGTAAATCTACCCCAGACAACTGTGATGGAGCTTTCTGTGCAGCTGATTCCTTTCCAACCCCCCACATACAAGTCCTAGAAGAAGAGGCTTTATTAAGAAATGCTCTCAGCTTGCAGGACAACGCTCGTGCATCCTGACTGCATTAAGTGCGTGCTGGACGTCACACGTCCTGTGCTGTACGCATCCCTCTGGTCTTTCCTAAACACACTTATCTCAGTTATTATCTCAGTATCTCATTTAGTCAGAAAAGTTATATGTGTACCTCACATTATATAAAACTTCAATGGCAAGCCATGTGTGAAGATCATCACTTTCTGCTATTTACCGTTCCTACAGCAGAGACAATTAACTGCATGATCTATTCTCTAATAATTGTTATTTACACAGTAAATGATACGCATGTTATATATTGTTTCCTCCTGTCTACATTATTCTGATAAAATGTTTAAAGAGTTTTAAAGAAAATATCCAGGATTCTTCCTACAGAAAGATACTTTGCCTGCAAAGCCCCATTGCCTCATCTATAACACGTACCTACATTATGTATTTGTCTAACACTGCAAATAAAATATAGAAATCATAATAAAGAAATAGAATTCACTGATAAAGATAAAACGTACGCCTCTGGAGTTAAAACTCTTACTGACTTCCATCAAATCACATCAATTGTTAGAAATAAATTTACAGTGCACTGCACTTTCAAAAGACAACTCAGATGGAACGGGACCAATTGGGTAGGGCTGGAAAAATGTTTTTCCCATCTAAGCAATTGGTCTGTTGTACAAAAAGACAACAAGATCAAGGCTGGAGCTCTAGAAAAGTGAATTTCATGCTTCACTTAGAAATAGGGAGCTTTAAATTGAGCAAGGAACCATCACTCACCAGGAAGATTCTAAACTCCTGTAAGACTTTGTGTTTTCTTTCCTCATTTACCCAATCCCAATCACCACTGTGTGGCATTTGTGCAACACTGTAAAAGACAGTTGTTGGCAGTGCTATCTGAGAAGTAACTTTGTGTAAGTAATACTGTTTATTTTCCAAATCATTAGTCCGATTGGCATTAACCTTTTAATTTTAAACGGATCAAACGCAGCATTTAGCTAGAGACTGAGAAGTGCTCAAGAGAGTATTTTAATGCCATCACCTGAGCACTTAAGAAACAAGAGGATAAACAGTTTTCACAAATTTCTGCTACCAAGACAACATGCTGAAAGCAGCCAGCGACAGATTTACATTCCCAGTGTACTCCACAGTGCAGTAAGAAGGCTCGGGCCCTTTGCTCCACCTCATCTGCTGCTATGCCAGCTGACCGGGAGGCAGTCCCCAATGCCATCTCATGTGCTATGTTACAGATATTCATCCCAGGTGTTTCTTACTGTTTGCTAATTTCCAGGATTATTATGTAAGGATAAAACCCTCCATAGATCCATATTCACATGAAATGGCTGTCAAATACCACTCCTCCTCCTCTGCCTCACTCAGTCTTAAAGATACTGAAAACTTGACTCTATTGATAAAGGCGGAATATATTTTTGAGAGTTGCCAGAAGAAAGAAAGCTGAGGCAAGAAAACCATTATAAAGGATGATCTCTGCTCAGACTGTCACCAAAATTAACTGAAATCCCTCTATTCCAAAAATGCTCATACAGAGGCTCATCTGGGGCTGGGGTCAGAAGGTAGGGGGAGTTTGGTTGCTGTCAACCTTGGCAAACTTCACTGCTTTCTTAGAGACGTGTCAGTGTCATAAGCAGGTGGTTTTCAGCTTTACGATCAACAGGAAATACATTGCTTTCTTTGTTCTGACAGCAATATTTATTTATTTATTTTTAATTCACCACGTTTGTTTTATCCAATAAAGCCCTTTTGTCCAAAAAGCTGTAAAAGGTCACATTCATCAGCTAATATTTACCCAAATGTAAATGTTTGCTTCATTTTGAAAGCTGTGGAAGGCAGTGAATGTTCTGCACTGTTCTGTGACATCTCTGCCTTTTTCTTTCAAAGCTGCAGTAAAAGGACGTCAATCCACCATGCTACACACCATGCAAATGCAGTAAATTATGCTCCAGATCCTCAGAACTGAAAACAGCCCTCATGGTGCTGATATACACCTAATACAAGGATAAGTAGCTCTTTTTTTGCTCCTTAGACAGCTATCAAGTACCCACTGAAATGCCTGTTAGGTCATAACAATGACTGGTTCAGCCACGTCCACTGGAAATGAAAATCCCTCAACTAAATGTGAGACATGACCTGCTTTTAATAAGAACATGTTATAGTTATCCAGCAAAGCATGTCATCTTTGCCCTCTGACAGATTTCAGGAAATTAGAAGAAAAGTAAACAAATAATAAAGAAGAATATAGAAAATAATGCTCTGAAAGTAAAGCCTCTTATTTATTTCCATAGAAACTTTAAAAGCTACAAAGAGCACAATAACACTGTCTGACAGAGCTAATTCTCAGCTACAAAACATGTTTTTCAATATAGCCATCACCATTAGCTCTGCATTTGTGCCAGAGATGAACAAGAAAGAGCCTGCATACCACACTCATCAAAATCTGCAGCAGCAGAGGTGACCCATTGCCATTGCCACTGCTGAAACGCACCACCTGCTGCCTCACTGTGCTCACATCCACTGCTTGGTCTCCATAAATGCTCTGCAAGTGTCAGTGAATACCAATGGATGCTATTTTTTTTCTGCATAGAAGAAGATTCATCAAAACCTCTTTGCTTCGTGTGTACTTTCATGTCAGACACCATTTTGTCAGAGTGCTCCTTTGCTGCTATTTCTCTCGTGAAAACAACAACACCTATACTGAGATCACAGTGAAATTTTAGAACTACTATTAACCAGGAATTTACATGAAACTGCTGCCACAAGAAAGAGGATATTAAACATATATGTTATAGATGCAACCCTTTGGAAAGTGGTCTTATATCTTCCCACATGGCACTCAGAAAGCTAAATATTCAGATGAGAGTCTGAACCAGCATGAAGTTGAACAAAAAAAACCTCATTTCTGTGTTTGATCTCAAGCATTCAAAACAAACAGCAAAACACTGAACAACTGAGGAGCAGCTGACATTAAGTCTTAATCTGCCAGCTGCACCTACCTGAACTAGCAGTCTGCTGTGCCACCTCATCTCAGAAATGAACAAGTTCTGCCAATGCTGGTAATGTTCTCTGAAAGCTCTACCAGTGCTGAACTCCATAGTGACAGCTAGAACTGATATCAGCAGCTAGCAATTATACAAACACTGATGTACACATCTACCTATTGCCCTTCATTCCTATTTGTCTGTATTTCCATTTTTTAATCCCAGTGTGTGTGCTGAGGCACAGTTTGGTTCCATTTCAGTTCCTGCAGGAAGATGCAAATAGACTTATGGGGGCTGTAATCATATTAACATAATTAAAATGTATGTTCCTCTCTCCAACAATCAAACATTACACTGATTTATGAGAGCATGCTCATTAACAGCGAAACATTCCTGCTAATTTCCAAATATGTAAATTAGATTTCAAAAAGCCACTGCCATAAAACATGTAGCATTTGCACTAAACCACCTAAGAAAGGAAGGCCCATTTTCATTTTGGCTAACCTATTTGGTTTCGATCTGGGCAGACCATAAGAAAAAGACAGCATGAGATCCAGGAATCAGGTGAGAACTGATGGTATTTGGATCCTCACAGCTGAAAATGGCGTGTAGCTGAGTGAGCTCTGCACTTCCAGAGTATCTGAATTCCAGGTTGGAAGAAGCAGCTCTGACCTTAGTTGTCTACAGCTACTTGTCTTTGCAGTACAACAGAAGAGCTGTGTTCATTAAGGGCTGATTTCAGCTGCAAAGAGGCAGCAAACAGAACCTGTCTGAGCTGCTGAAGGCTTCATGTCCTTTCTCAATGCAGGAAGTAGCTCTAATCTGCTCTATTTCCAGAGAGCTCTCAATGAGAACAGAACAGTGGGTGCCTCACAGTATTCAGCCAATTGTTTGTGTGTGATTGTGCTTAAAAATGCTACTTTTAAAATATCATGAGGTGCATATATGATGCAGCTCAGATCATTATTGATCTGTGAAAAGGACAATGCAGAAACTCACAAGCTAAAAGGGCATTTGGTCTGATATTAAGTTTGACCTTTCAAAGAAAAAATTTACTGGAACTGCAAAAGTTCTCAGTCTCTTACTAGCCATATACAGAAAAGTCTATTGGTACAAGACACCATGGTTTTTCCATTTTGTCCTCCTTCAATGAGTAAATAAAACATTTTGGGTCGTAATTCACTTGAAAATGTGATGATAAAGACTGTTCGCTGATTTAACCAATCCTGTTTCTCTTACTTAAGAATTAATTCAGGATTTCACACAAAAAATAATTTTACTGATAGGAAGCCTCAATGAAAACTTGTTTTATGAGTGAAGATACCCGCACACAGGTTGGACCATCCCAATCTGTTGGTGGGAAAACATTTTAAAACGTAGCATGGTCTTGTATATACATGTACAATCCTGTTGTCGAAGAAGAAGCCCACATAAGTATTTTCACAGCCTCTGCTCTCATTCTGAGGAATTCAGCAGCATTTAACATGGATGTTAAGGAATTAATCATACTTTCACAAGTTATGACTCCTTCCACCATATTTAATTTTACTAGAGGGAAAAAAAACCAATCTACTCACCAGAATTTTTGTAGTGTAAGCGCTGTTGATAGCAATTGCATTAACCAGCAATTCGAGGGTCTTAGCAGGTACAGAGTCAGGGTCAGGGATCTCTTTGTAGTGCACATCACCAATATAGGCTTGGACGACTGTCATCCGGTTGGTTGTTAGTGTCCCTGTTTTGTCAGAGCATATGGCTGTAGCATTACCCATAGTTTCACAGGCATCTAAGTGGCGGACCAGATTGTTATCCTTCATCATTTTCTGAGAAAAAGCAAAGAAGACCTTCAAGACCTACTTTGACAAATCTTAAGCATCAGTCATACAAAGGAAAGAAGTACATATCTTGTTCGCTAGCATGTAAAGCTCCTGGTAACTTTGTAAACTAAGCAGGGATTTCTGTTGTTTGAAAACCTGCAGTTTTAAAGACTCCAGTTAGCATACAAATGCATTTTTTTGTTTTGTCAGAAGTACTTTCAAAGTAATACTGTAAAGAAACATCTCTCTCATTATCATTTTAATGACATTAATTTACAGGCCAACTTCATTCAAACCTGACAAAAGCTGAAGAACTTACAGCCAGCAAACGAGCAATCTCGACAGAAAGGTATTTTTCTCCTATAATTATTTTGAATGTTTCTTACCTTTACAGAATAAGCCAAAGAAATAGTGACGGCAAGTGGAAGACCCTCAGGGACAGCAACCACAAGTACAGTAACACCAATAATGAAGAATTTAACAAAATACTGAACATAGACGGGAGTGCACTCAGGTAACCACTGTTTCTTTTTCACCACAAAGGTGTCAATGGCAAAATATAGAACCAAAATGATTACAGTGATGGCAGACATCACCAAACCTGTAAATAGAAACAAGCAATTACTACAAAGTAGAACACAGTTAAAAACATGTGCAATTTTCTTATATTTGAGTTTTACGTAAAATTATTTTCTCACCTTTATAAGAGTTTACATTGCCACCAGTACAAATAATGAGGACTAAATGTGCTCTCATACAGACTGTGGTAAGGTAGATAGAGTCCAGGATCTCTTTAATACCATTAGAAAAATATAGCTAGCAAACATTACATCGCTTTGAAAGACCTTAACTTTCTACCTGCAGTGTTACAGAAGTACCACTTTTAACAGCATGGATCAGGTGGTACTGGGCAGAACAGTCAATGGATGAGTCATATTTGGATACAAGGCACGAACATGGATGACAAGAGATAATAAATAGAATAATTTTAGAATCTCTAAGTGGGAAATATTGTGAGAATGATATTTCAAGATTATATTAGAGATTCTATAACTACATACTTCGAAGGGAAGAGGAAATTAATATAATGAATATACTGAAGATCTTCAGTAACACCTACTGTCTTCAGAACCATACTCTGACTGCCCATTTCTAAATGTTGCACTAATAAAGCACTACTATTTATAAGAATTATTTGCTTATAAGCCCTTAGTGCTTAGTAATAATATACTGCTATCCAGTCAATTACCCCATCATACCTGCTTTGCCTATCTGGACTGCCAGCTTGGTCAGCTTTCCCTGAAGGACAGATTTTTCTTTCTTATGCATGTTGGATTTCTTTTTGTCTTTGTCATCTCCTTCTCCCCCCTCGGCACTCTTCAGTGGCTGCATCTCCATGGCAGCAGCCCCATCCTGCTGCTTGGCTAATAACGCAGAACAAAACTGTTACTTCAAAACTGTTTTCCATGCTTTTTCTTGTAGCGTTGATACTTACTGAATTAAACTAGCAACACTCATTGTTGGAGCTGATGAATGTAACACTGTAGAGTATTACCCTCTGCTCCCACAGCAAACATGCCCAGGTGAGGACCCAGAGAGGTTCCAGAGGGACATAAATGTACAAGTTTACCCACATGCCCTTCATGTGAGGGAATATGTATGTAATGCATCATTTGTCATGTACTGTGAAAACCATTAATTCTGGGTTGGTTTGCTTGTTTACCACCAACAATATTCTGTATCATACACATATATATCACTCGATGTTTTGCAACACTTGGCAAGTAACAGCACATCAGCACTGCAGGATTTCCTAGAATAGCAGATCTCAAATATTTTGGCAAGTTGACTGTAATTTTCTAAATTTTGTATGTCTCATAGACTACATGCAGCCTTACAATCTTCATGTTAATTAAACCACTTTAAAGGCAGTGTGGTTGCAGGGATGATCCATCCACCTGCTGCTCAACTCCATGGGCATCTCAGCCACCAGTGGACCATAATTCGTGAACCACTATTCTAGAATAATACCAAACTTAAATAAAAGTTTCCTTAGCATTCATGCTCGGATGGCCTGGTCTGACCTTCAAGTCAGACAGCAATACCATCATCATTCTTCTGTAAAAGAACCAAAACCATAACCTTAAAGGCTAAAGCATCCTTCCTTGAAAGAATGCTAATGCTAATACAAGGAAACTTCAATTTAGTATCAAAGAAAAATTGATGCTTTTTAAAAGCAGTGGCTCTCCACAATTTATATATGTGTATATATTTGTTTGGTACAGAAAGGAAAATAAATTAAACAGAATGAGATGAAACAGATCTGCTCAGGTTTGTCATTCATCAACAGTTTTTAGAAAATTATGCACATTTGACCTGGAAATGTAACTGGTCTGTCTAACCTTAAACCATATGCATTCAGTATGGCTTTATTTAATACTTCTGTACAAGTACCAGCTGCCTTTATCTGTTCTGTTTCTGATCCATTACCTTTGCAAAGCCTAGAATTTTCCAAAAAGAATAAAATGGTGTAGTTTAATTTCCTTATTCAACATAATCTAAAGAAACCATGAATTCTGGGGTCTCTTGTCTAATAAAAACAGAACTATAGCTTTGCTTCAGAGGAAGTAAAATATTTACTTCCAAGTCTTCCAGAGATTGTATAGTAAAGAAGAAACATATAATGTTCTTCATCTTCCCCATCCTTATAGCACACTCGAAAGAACCCAAGGCATTACATTTCCTTTCATTATTACTTTATCTTTTCCCTACAAATAAAAATGTTTATACAACGCCTTCAAACATCAAAGTTGACAGGACATATCAAAAAGATATGACACATAGCATACATAATTTGCACACAAAAATGAATAATTCAAACAAGCTTTGTGACATGGAGGTATCTTCATATAATGACATCTTCCTCTCCTAAGAATCTGATGCATCAAAATCCTATAAATCACAATTTCTTTGGTAGGACCGTTTGTACACGTATACAAAAACCACAGATTTTATTTTTCAGTAGCTTCTAACTACATGCTAAACATCACATCCACAACCTGCTTAATAGGAAAGAAGATTACCTTTGTTCTGGCTGTTCTCCATATTCCCATCCTGCATTTTGCCTATATGACAAAAAATTTCAACAGACAACAGACAGTAAACAATCTTCACCCACGACAACATGAAAATGGGAATTTAAATAAAAAGGGCAGACAAAAGTAATGGCAGTGTTACAGATACTAAGTTATGATCAGTAGCCTCTGTTACATGTTTACTTAGAAGCACGGACAACATCAGGTGGATACATTAAGCATCTGCACATCAGGTTTAATGGCACAATGTATAATACTAAATATCATTACTTGTTTGTTTTTTTTTAACAAATTAATTGTGTAAATAGTGAGAGTGAAACTAATAAAAAGAATCCAGTAGAAAGCAGAAGTTCAATAATAGTCCTGAACTGAAATCTCAGACATCTACAACTCAATTTAAAACCACAGGTAAGAAGTTGGCAAACACCAGCACATAGCACGACTTTCTTAACACCCACCAAAATTAAATGAATTATTTTGGCAAATTAAGACAACAAATAACTAAGTGTTAATGAATACAAATACACTGAACTGTAAAATGACATCTTTCCTATTTTTGCTACATTATTTAGCAAGTTACTTCTGTAAATGTGAATGTCAGGCGATCATCCTATATTCTGATCTATTCTGATGAAAGATGTAAAATATATTTGTAATTCGCAATGCAATAATCTAGCTACATTTAGTTTTAGCATCTCAAACCAATCATTTGGAATAGACCATTTCAAACTGCCTTTGAAATAGAAACAGCACAGTACCAGTTAGAGCAAAGGAAACTGACTGTGTTCTTCCTGCTCTACTCTGCTTTCTCATTCATTTTTCTGAGTGCAATTCAAAAACTTCAAGCAGAATAGTTAAAGATTCTTCAGCTAAAAAAATACAGATACAGCTTTCTATGTGAATCAAAGTATTTTGCTACTGTCTGCATTTGCTGTTTAAGAGAGGTGTAATCATTGCTGTAATGAATTACACTAATGATTCATTTAGCCTGGCTGCCTAAAAATACAAGGACAAAAAGATGGTCAATCATAACCAACAACGTAAACACATTTATTTCAGACAGATATTCTAAACCTCTTCAGCTGCTGCACTGGTTAACATATCAGGGACTGCTAGGAGGAGTAACGTGAGTTACTTATTAGAACTCGTTCTATTCAAGTCATTTAGATAGATTAATGAAGAATAGACAATTAGGTAAGGAAAATAATACAGCAAAGGGAAATAAATGATTTGGTTCCTTGTGTTCCCTGTACCTTACTGAATACTAAGTCTGCAATTGACAAATCTTAAGAAGAAAGTAAGAAATTAACGTGACAGAATCATTACTGCTGAGAAATCCTTCTCCTTTCAGCTTGTGCCAGTTTCCCATATTAAAAAAAAAAATAAAAATACATATTTTATATTTTCTAAACACAACGGTATAAAATCAGAGGAATTTTCTTTTAAGAACTAAGTGTATTTTCTGGATATACACACACATATATATTAACTAATAAGACTAACTAACAATTATATATTTTCATGTCAACTGCAAGAACTCTATGGAATGGGCCAACAGACTGTGTCAGAAGCCTGTGCAGCTTCATCACTGCAAGTCCAGGGACTGCACATAAAAAGCATTTTCTCTGGGTCACCGGTATATTCCTAAGTAGGATATAAACCAATTCATTTTAAAATGTGATAAGTTGATTTTCAGCTAAAAAAGTAATAGCATTTCTGGTGCTAAGTACTTATTCAGGTATATAATTTGTTTTGTTACTTGGAGGTATCTTCTACACAGAGGCATAAGCCATGAGGTTAAACTGTTCATTTCTTGTTATACCTCAGGGAAAATTCTTAGATATTATTGAAAAATTTAGTTTAATCTAGACTGCAAAAAAGGTTACAAGAAGTTGCTCTCCTCTTAGAATTTAATTCTTTCTTATCTCCAAAACTTGCTAAAAAACAGCAATGAGGGAAAAGGCTCTATAGCAAGTAAAGACTAAACGTTCTTTATGAACAGAAAAACACAGCTGTTCTAAGACTAGTATTCTAGACTAACACTGACCCATTCCATTTAATACTGGAATTATAAAAGACTGAAACACCTGTATGCTACAAATGGGGTCAAGAAGCTGCACTAAGAGACAGTCAAAACTGACTACATGTATATATATATATACATATATATATATATATATATTCAGTTAGTGCAAACTGACTCATAGATAGAGTCACTGTCCAAAAGCATGCACAAATATCCACACATTCCCATTTCAGTCAGCCACTTTCAAAAAGATGCTGACAGCAGCATTTTTTTAATGAAAACACTGCAAATTAGAATTGAGCCAGATTCCTGACCCCAGCATTACTTCTCAAAACTACGTGAAGACTTTATGAACACTTATGAGAGTGCCACATCAGAAGAAAAGGTGATACAGTCCCTTCATCATGGTGTTCTTCAGGTCTGTGCTGATCAATGCGAAAAGAGTCTTACAGTGAAACCTCATGTACAGGCAACTCAAAAGTTTTGAAACCAGTCTTTGTTAACTGAAGCTTTTAACTGCAATTTTAATCAATAGCAAAGAGATGACAGTCCCTGTTTGTTCAACTTCCATGCCTAATTCCATGTGAATGAAATAACTCATTCATGGCCTCTTTGTGGCATCTCTTATAAGCTGCTGTAGAGTTTATGGAATAGGAGCACTTAGAGGGTAATGACACACATAAAACATCTGCGCAGTTCATAGAGGAAAGAGGGAATCTTATATAGTTGGGAGAGAGATCTATCAAATAAAACAAGCTAGGTGTTCTTGACGTACCATTGACTAAGCTGGCATTTGCATTATCAGTGGCATTTGCACCTGCTGCACCATCTGTAGCTGAAGGAGGGTGGGAGGAGGGATGGGAAGAATCTACTGAATAATAATGGATAAAAACAAATAAAAAACAACAAAAAACAATAAATAATAATGACAAATGCACACAACAAAAGCAAAAACATTTATGAAATACTGTGGCTTTGTTTTCTCCAGAATCAATGTTTGAAATTAATCAACTTAACTGGCAAAAGCAAAACATCAATATAGGAAAGCAAAAAACTCATATATAAAAGAACAATAATTACTAAATAAAAAAGAAAGACATTTAACAAACTTGACAGCTGGTGAGAACTGACTACACGTGACGCTATGTATGGTCCTGGATATGAAATTTTTGGCTCAATTTAAAAAAGATCTGCAAATGCTGGAAAAGGTTGAGATATTTCCCTTGAGTAAATGAACTTAAGGGATGCACCGGGATTTTTAAAACGTGCAGCACACTGCATAGTATATGCAACATGACATAGTTTGTATTTGATGTAACACCGCCTGCTTCAGTACATTGCTGCTGGCACAGCCCAGTTTCACAGGGGCTGGCCCAATGCATGTCCTGTCATCACCTAGTAAAAATGTACACTGATCTGAGTAGAAACAGAAAGTTTTCCATGCTGTATGCAGAAATGTAGAAGAAATGCAGGGTCTTGAAATACACGGATTTGTGGAGAATAATGTGTTGCTTCAAATTCAAACGATAGGCATTCTGTAATTGCCAGTTCCGAGGTAAAATGAAAAAAGTTACAGAACATGAAGTCCTTGTTTTGTTTTTAGCAATTATCTCCACGTTAGAGAAACTGCTCAAGCAACACGTGGATGGGAAACTGATCCCTTTTCATTATTTTATTCTGGACTTTTTACTAGACTACAGAAGATGAATCTCTGCAAATTACAAACTAAGTTTTACTTGTTTCTGTTGGCCAGTTGTTCACCAACCACACACAGGTCCTCTCATGAGTCCAGGCCAGGAGTCTTAAACTTCCTCAGTATTTAGCCCATAATGATCGTTTCATGCTGTACTGGTTTGTTGTTCAAGAGAAATCATTTTCTTTTATTTACAAATGGTAAATGGAGAAGAAGAAAATAAACAGCGTACAGGATTTAAAAGCACATCCTGGGTAAGCAATTCATGAAAATTTCAATTGCAAATGATTACTCTGATGATAACAACATTGTTTTGGTTACTCATGCTTATTTTTTTATTCCATTTGGATACTCATACTAACCAGCACAGCATGAATTGCTAATAACAAATCACGCATTTCAGCATTTAATAAACCGTAATTTACTTGTGGAGATTAACTGAGTACTCAAGCTTAACAGTAAGATTTGCAACACCAATAATGCGTGCACACATAAATGTTGGCCATGAACAATCGTGTTGATTTGAAATTATTCTTTAATTTAACTGGACCGATTAAAAGACAGTTATCTTGATCATTCGTTCAACCCTGATTTGCACCAAAGCTTGCTGGCTAAAAGCCTCATCTTTTCATCTTATGTGGGAGGCTGCTTACTCTACCTGGAAGCTGATGTCCATCCTCCTGTTTCACACCTGTATGATGATTTTCACAAAATGTTAATGAACAATAAAAACATACACCCACATGAGACTGAAGCAAATTGTTAGGACTGGTGGGATTTCAGTGAATGGCAGGTTTATATATCTAAGTTGGGGCTCAATCAGCAATCACCTTTGCGTAGACACTCTTCTGCACTAGCACAAATCTGCTAGTAACACTACAAAATGAGGAGAAATGTTCTTGGTACTGCAGCTATATGCAGTTGGATTAAGTGAGTAAAAAGATCTTACACATCTCTGCAAGAATCTCTGTCTCTAGGAAATAAGTGATGAGCACAGTGCATAGAATGACTTTGCTGTCTCAGATTTCTCTTTCACTATGCTATCCACAGTGAAACATAGGAGAATTATCAGTGTCCTGAGCAAAATAATATAATGCTAAACAAAGGACCTCAGGGCAGGCAGCTTTCAAGAGATACTGAAGTTGTTCCTTTCCATCTACAGTATCCTTATCCACTGCCAAAACAGAAGCTGCCAGCTCTGGGAACATCTATGTCTGGGAGTCTTGCTTCAGTGGCAGCATAATCAGACTCCAAGACATTGTTCAAAGCTAGTCTGACATGGAAGTGTTTTACTCTGTGGGAAGCTTTGATCTTTCTAAAGTTCTGCAAACTTTATCAAGCCTACCAGGTATTGTGCATTTCTGTGTTTCATCACATAAGAAGGGATTTCTGCAGAGAAGCAAGGAGTAAAGTGAAACTGCTTGCTGCACATTTGCAAAAATTTTAGGCCGTGAAAACAGTTTTGCATTGGCCTTCCTATATTCAGTTACAGATCAAAGGAATGGAAAAGAAATAACAAAGGTGGAATAACTCTGATAGTTAGAAGTAAATCATTCAGTACTGCTATAACTATTTTATTAACTGTGAAAAGCACTAAAAAGAGGGGGAATGTCCAAAAGAAAATCATATTAATGGGCCCTCATGTGTGTCTGATAGTAAATATTCCTAGAATAAGCATGGTAAAAAAATCTGAAAGTACAAAGAAACACTTTAGAGAAAGACTGTACGGACTGCAAAGGACATATTACATCACATTTCTGTTTAGTGTTCAACCATAAATTAGCAATTGCTTATAACTTCAAACTATAATATCAAAAGTCTGTAGAAACTTCTTTATCTACTGATACATGACCTCAAAGTTAAACTCTGTTAACTTTTAGTGCTATTTACTTCGCTCTCTTTTACTAGCCTTAGTCTGATTCTGTAGCTTAGTAAATTACCCAAACAATTACACGATAGTAAAAAGCCACATCTTATTTTATTTCTGAAGCCCAAGTTACCTTCTCTGAGTTCTTATAAAGGATACTACATAGATGTAAATGCGTGTTCCCTTGCATTTAATTATATACTGAGAGTCTGCAATTTCACACTGGAAAAACAACTTGTTATCCAATGCATGTTATTGGTAACGGCTATTACTGTTTTTCCATGTGACAGGCAATGACAAAAATGGGTACAAAAAAGTTTTTAAAATCTTTTTTGTTTGTTTGTTGGTGGAACTTTTTTGTTTAACTGATTTGTGGGTTATTTATTTTTGTCAAGAACTGAGGAGATTTCTGGCTATTAAAAACAACAACAACAAAAAAAGCTTCCTTGAGAATATTTATATGTGTCGAGAAACTTACCTTTTTTGTCTTTCTTTTCTTCTTCTTCTCCTCCAGCACCTAACAGAGTAAAGATGATGCCTGTCTGAGAGTTCACACCCACAGCAGTTACAAGCATTCGTCCGGAGCCTTCCATGACGTGAGTACCTGAATGTATGGAATATAACCATTTTATATATATATACACATTTTTACATACACACATATATATATACACACATTTTTATACCTATATGTGTATGTGTGTATATTGGAACCTCTTAGAAAACTTCTGCTATGAGTTGAGGAGACATAAACAAACTAAAGCTTCCTAGAAACACTCATGAGTGTTTTGATCTGACATCTTGAGAAATCTTACAGCACCGGGTATTTAAAAAAAAGCTTGAAATTCAGAATTGTTATGACCTGTACTTAAAGCCAATTACTAAAAGCCTGAACCATACAGAGAATTCTCAAACAGGCTTATTGTAAACTACCACAAAACGGATTTTAACCAGCTGAGTGATGCGTCTGCTGCTCTGAGCAATTACAGAATGTTATTGATTTCTGATGGTCGTTCACATCTACTCAGCCTAAAAGGACGTGGAAAGGTTTGTTCTATATCCTTTCCTTAAAAAACTGTTTTATGGGATTGAGCCTCATCAGCACAGACTTCTTTCACTGAACAATCTGAAAAGCTGAAAAAAGGAACAGATTTCATTAGGTAACTATCAATATATGTTACCTCCTCATAACCTTTTTTTAAAATCCATTTTTTATTACTGTTCATCGATCTGTTGTCCTCAATATACTAAGTAATGCATCTATATACTTGTCATCAAAATCTCTTTTTCTAAATAATTAAAGCAGAAACACGGAATAGAGAGCACGCCTGTCCACATTAAGCCTATTTTAAGAGCATAAATATCACAACATTAAGAAAAATCCAGGAGAAGTAAGAAAAGCAGCAACAAAGCCATAATTGAGCAGATGTAATTAAGAAAATATTTATATTGGCATGTTGAAAAATGTCTCCATTGTTTTTCTGTGATACTGTTTGTCCCTTTCACATGGCAGAGCAAAACCACAGCCAGCCAAACAACCAAAACCAAGTCACATTTAAGACAAAGGAACAGTAAATATCCTTAAGAGTTGGAATAGGCTTGGTTGTACAGGCTCAAGCAAGACAACATTGCCTGAATGTTTACTTACAGCTTAAGAACCTCCTGGGAGTCCACCATTTAAAAATATCTTTTAATTAATAACTTGCTTTTGTATATGTATGTTTTGAAGGAATCTTCTATTCTGGATTACAAAGGTGCACATAAACATCCAAAAACAAAACAAAACAAACCACAGCATGGGCATGAAAAACAGCTTCATTGGGAAAACAGGTTCTCATCACTAATTTCCAAGCTTACACAGGCACAGATGGAAAAGTATAAACATCTTAGGCTAAAATGCTTAGCTGAACCCTACAAACCTTTTCTTAGTCTTGTAAACATGTGTCGAGGTGCATAAAAAAGCATGCACTAAGTACTAAAAGATCAGAAGACTACAGTTTGTTAGTGCTGTTGAGGATTTATTTAATACCTCAGCTAAACAGAAGAGCTGTTTCCTTTCATCTAAGTCTGGCTACCTTGTTATTTAAGTGGTGCTATAATTCATTTACATTAGCTTGAAGAGAGAAGCGGGCTGTATGAAATTGGTCAGCTGCTGTAACATGAGTGATATTCTGCAATGAATGAATGTTTTCCAATTACTCTGTTCACTAAACGTGTTTCAGCTTCATGTGGAACAATTACATGGAATCCTTTCTCTCTGTAGTTTTTCTGTATTAATAAAATACATTTTTCATGTGCTAAGTATTTAATTTAGTGGATAAACATGGAAGATAGATAGAAAGAGAAGAAGAGTTCTATGAGAAAAGAGATGATTACATTAGAGGAAGGTACATTGCAGCACATACATTTTCAGATAAAAATGCAGTGAAATATGTGACTGCTCAGAAAGCCTTGAATCTAACAGTACTACTGCCATAGCTTAGAAACTGGGATCAATAACAAGAATAAAAGAGCATGCCACTTTGGGGCATTTATCCTGCTGCTTTGTTCCAGGAAGGTTGTGGTGACCAAAAATTCTCCATCTGCACATCTAAACCATTAGTTGCTGAAATTATTAAGAGGGAACTGAAGTTACTAACAAAGTGATACAGCCATCACAGTATTCTCTACAAACAAAAAAGTTTTAATGCAGAAACTCATCTGCATGTAATCTCAGCATATCCACATAATCTGGAACATCTCAAGTTTGATGCTCTGTTCTGAAAACTTCTGCTTTGCAAAGCTTTGAGCATTTGCTGGCAAAGAATTGAGATGGAATCAAAACCATTTTTCTCCAGGCAATAACTGACCCGATTCCTTAATCAAACTTCCTTTCTATTTCCACACCCTAATGAAGAACCGTGACAAAGAGATTTCTTTATTTATTTGTTCTTGAATAAGCTGACCTCTTTGTTTCAAAGAAACAAGGAACTTTTAGATGCAATATGCAGTGCTGAAACTTAGGATAACATAAGGTTCCATCAGTCTCATTTCAGGGAGAACTACAGTAGATAAGCTCCTCCCTGTAACTCTTTCATACCTTAATCAAATTAATCTAAATAACTGCAAAGGAGTTTTAAAGAATGAGCCTTACAGTTTTTTAGGAGTTATCTATTACCACGTGGTACTCTGAAATAATTCACTGCATGCAACGTTGAGGCCAGAGTCATATTAAGAACTTCTGTTTATAGGAATCATGGATTTCCCTAAATTTCAGACTGCACAAAACTCAAAGGGTGCATCAATTTGAACCAAAGCAGGTGAGCGTCAGACAGTGTTTGTCTTTTGGCTGATGCACACTCATGCTCACTGCAAAAAAACTTAATGTTATCACAGCCTTGTTAATGCTGATGACTGTTGGTAGAGTTACTTACGCTACACGTGCAAATCTCTATTACAGACCCAAAAGGAGGAAAATGTTTTAGATGTAAGTACGGTGGGTTGTTTTCAGGTATATTAGTGTTTATAATGCTATTTCTGTCTTCCCAGGTGGTACCAAATGTAGCCATATACAGATGGAAATGAACCATCTGGTTTAGTCAGCACTTGTACTCTTCAAATTGTTTCCCAAGTATAGTAAACGACTATCTGGATGATTAAACAGGACATTAAGCAAAGAAACTCATTTAGTTTAATTATGTCATTGAAACCAATGGAATATTAAAAATCTTGTTTCAGGTGCCAGCAGTGAAAATAACGCTTCCTCATTCGGAGTGTTGATCTGTCACCAAATTTAGACTCTCAGAAACAAACTATGGCTGCTACTCAAATGGTACCTTCCTTCAGCTGTTCTCACGTTAAACCTGAGCTGTTTTCATTTCCAACAGATGACTGACAGACAACAGTAGAAGCATCAGCCCGAACATCTTTTTCTGAATTCAAAAGCCTAGCTGGAGCCCTCACCAATGCCCTCAACTGTAAAGAGAAGAGTGAAAATTGAGGTTTTTTTTATAGATGTTTTCATCTCTTCATTTATTTATTTTTCTTTTTTATTAAGACATGGGCCTATGCTAACACCCAGCAGGAATTCAGCTTTTAAACTCATTGTGAAATAAATGTGACAGAGTGGCCTTCCACTATTTTGATTTCTTAGCTGTTTCCAGACAGCACATCATGTCCAGTAGCACTGATATTAAAACTTGAATTGCATCTCAAAAGAAGGTGGTATTTTGCATGCCAGAATCCCAAGTAATCAATTCTACTCATAAGCAAATAAGAGTTCAAGGATTTTCTAACACAGCATGAGCATAATTTCATTAGTAGAAGTACAGAACAAAGGTTTCTGTAGCTCTTGTTAAAATATCATATTAATTCTTCAGCTTTTTTGTAATTACAATAGAGAAGGAAATTTTAAATAAAGAGTGCACATTTTAACTGTGCCATAATACCACAAAAACAAACTTCTCTCTTCCTAGCAAGAGCTTTTGGAAACAGGAAAAGAACTATTTTCTCCTAACTCAGCTACTTTCCCTTTATCTTCTTTCCCTTCATGCCTCTCAGAGCAATTCTATTATGTTTTTTCCACAGTAAGTGAGCTCTATCCAAAAAGATATCATTCCATTCAGGAATTTGTGAGAGTACATTAACCAGATGGGAAAGAAAAGGCTTTTTGTGAATAATGACTTCAAAAGTACTTGGAAATTTTATTCCCGATTATAATATATTGATAATCATGAAACAAGCAGACAGTTATTTTGTAATCACATTCCAGCTGAAATCTATTACCAACCGATCCATTTGGAATTAAAAAACAAAAACAAAACAAAAAAACATTTTAATTAACTGATTTATTTGTATTACAGTATGTGGATATTATGAATAATTGAACTTAACTGCCATGAACCAAAAATGTGAGAATTTTAGTGTATTTTTTTTTTCAAAGTTATGGGTTTTTGTACCTATTATTTCTAATGTAAATATAAAAAAAAGCATTTCAAGAGGCTTGAAAATGTAGTGGTTAAATTGAAGCTGGTATACAATGAATTGAAACAGTTTTTACTGCCTAGGATAGAGCTTTCTTTTTCATCTAAAAACTTTCATTATTTTCTCAATTCAGAAAATAAACGCTGCAATCAGAAATAATTGCGTACAATCAAAAGGCAATAGAATGTCTCTTGTTGAAAACAGGCAAGGTCAGTGTCCGTGTTCAAAAGATCAGCTGTATCTAGGTTACCAAAACTCGATGGTGTGGAAAAACAAAACAGAACCAAACACGAACAAAGCAGTGAATAAAAGATAAACTCAGCAAGAATTGAAGAAAATTTACCTGACAGAAGCATTGGATCTTTGTCAACAGATTTGCGGACTTGGTCTGACTCTCCAGTCAAAGAACTTTCATCAATTTTAAGATCATTTCCTTGGATAAATATCCCATCGGCAGGTAGGAGATCACCTTTCAGTAAGAAAACGGGAATGGAAACCCACAGTGTTTTTATTGAGTGTTTTTATAATTACATTATTTTTTTTAATATAAAATATCAAGAAACAATAACTATATCAAACTGTAAAATGAAAGCAAAGGTGATAGAAGTAAAACCACAATGGTCTCTGTTAGCTATATTACTGCAATCCCATAGGAAAAGGCCTTTATTTGGCAAATACTTCTTGCTTAACGCTATCCCAAGAATCAGAATGCATCACATTTAATATATGATGAGCATAATAATCACTGAGAGGGTGGGGAATGATCTTTTCCACATGACAATAAGGTTTCTCTGCCAGACAGCAGCTAACAGACAGTCAAGAAGTCCCACACCTTTTCTCTCCCAAGAAGCCTGCAGCTCAGCCCAGGAGAGACTTGATGCCTGATCTAACAGGCATGTTTCTGGAATTCGCCAGTAGAATTGGACAAAGAGAACACAGAGCTCCTGTAACAGTCTTCCCATTCACTGGAGAATAGCAGAAGGGCAGGTCCTTACAGTATAAAATTGCAATGCATCCACCCACCAGCAACACTTGGTCTGGGGTGAATTACAGGATGCATAGTTTTGGAGTGGCCTATCAAGTGTGCACATGGGCAAAATTCCTTAACAAAGTGTTTAAAAATACTTTCTCATATTCATAATTGGACATAATAAAAAATAAATGAATAAATTCAAAATCCAAATATTCTAATCCTCCATGAAAGAGAATTACCACTGCATTAACAGTTTTTGGCCTTGTCAGGGAAAGAAAGTGAAGATTACCAAGTGCAGTTTTATTGTAAGTATCTTGGGCTGAGTTATTCTTTTGTCCCAACAGTGTAATTACTGTCATACTATGGACAACAACAACTCTAAATAATTCTGTCTTTTCAATTAGTTCCAGTGAATGAGTCCCAAATATACTTTATTCTGCTAGAACAGGGAAAGAGGAATACATAAACTTGGGAAAAAAAAGTAGACATAAAGTTAAGGGAACTTACCATATTTCACCTGTGCAATGTC
The DNA here is from genome assembly GCF_039878825.1 of Excalfactoria chinensis. NCBI lineage: Eukaryota > Metazoa > Chordata > Aves > Galliformes > Phasianidae > Excalfactoria > Excalfactoria chinensis. The sequence continues at coordinate 15,250,176 of NC_092836.1, forward strand.
ACCAACTACTATCTCTGCCACTGGGATTTGGATAACCTGTCCTCCTCGGACAACAGTAAATTTCTGTTCCTGCTCAATACGACTTTGAAGCCCACGAAACTGCTTCTCCTTGCTCCAGTCATTAAAGGCAGTGACAAGTACAACACAGATAACAGACAGCAGGATGGCAGCACCTTCAATCCAGCCAGCTTCAGCCTCACCTTCATCTTCAGCTCCTCCTGTTGCAGTGCCACACCCTGCAAAGACAATTTCAAGAGTCGTTCAGTCAAGCAAAGATGAGGTTTATCACATCTATTATGAGGAAACCTTGCTGTGAAATGGCAGCAAATTTAAGGGATAGAATTAGTTTTAAAAATGCTATCTGCTAAATGATGAATACAGAACAAGAGAACAAGAGAAACAGAATGGAGAGTAAGTAGGAATAAAGTTGTCTGAGGAAAGGACTAAGAAAAAAAAAAAAAGCATAAAATAAACGTTAGATCTTTTAATTTCTCTGCTAAACAAGTAATTATCCTTGGTAAATGCAGACTAAACCAATGGATAAAGAAGGCATCGATTCTGTTACCTGTCCTTGGAGATGTTCAAGAATCATTTAAATGTACTAAGGGATAAGGTTTAGTGGGAAAAATTGGTGGTGGGAGGATAATGGACTGGATGATCTTGGAGGTCTTTTCCAACCTTGATGATTCTATGATTAACTAGATGATTGTCACTTTTAACCCAAGTCATTCAATGAACACTATACCAATTCCCAGTACCTTCATAAAACCAGAAAAACTAGTATAACAAAATGTAAACAATGTCAGATGCTATCATTAAGATGAAAGGAATCGTGCTTGCTTGTCTCATAGATTATGCACAAGAAAAGAACATGGTTCACTCTCCATATTATGGCTGAAGAAACATTCACAAGAAAAAAAGAAATGTAAAGAAAGCAGACTAAACTAGAACCAACTAGAACCAAGTTCTTGAAAAGCATCCCTAAATTCAACCGGCTCCTGTACTGAATGATTCACAATTCTAGCCTTCAAAGTGCTGAGAAAATTCTCCAAAACCTAATGGAAATAATGCGTTTAAACATGCTCCGCTTATTTTGTGTTGATTCAGTCAGACAACACTAACTTGAGATGGAAGAAAGGCATGGAAGGAAGGCATTCTTGGTGAGAGAGACAGGAGTAAGGAAATTAATTGAAATGCACGGTCAGAAATGAAACAGGTTGAGAGTGTTTGATAAATTAATGCCAAAATTGCACGTTATTTTGGTTATAGGAATTAACTGTAGCTGCTTCAAGGGAATAAAGTCTCCAGCATTTATAAGTAAGATTCCGGAAGTGTAATAATAATATGCTTAAGTAAAATATGCATACTGCAGTCTCAAGCATCTAATGCTTATCGTAAATGCTCGTATAACTCCTAGAAATTGTGTTTAGATCTAAGATAGCTTATCATGCTTTCACAGGAGAGTAATTGGTTCCTGATGCTACTGAAAAGTATGCCTGCCATTTCATTATAGAAAGGTGCAGATTGAAAAGCATCACAAAAGTATTTTTAATGTGTATATGTGAATATGTGTATATGTGTATATGTGTATTTGTAATAGGGTTTTATTCCAAAACAGTGAATACTGAAATACTCATTTAAAATTGTCTTTAACACGGGTCCTATCTGTCAAAAAATTAAATTTCAGAAACGTGAACAGGTTTTTAATACAAAGCTACTCTGTGCCATAACCACAAACACACCGTGTGTGTTATTCCCAAAAGTCTCGTTCTCATGAGATAGAAAATGCATACTCAGTTTGAAACTGCGATTACACAGATTTGACTGCAAGTCAAGATTGCAAAGGGGTTTAACTCCCTCAGCACAGGAGAAGCAGATGAAGTCACAAAATGGATTCGTTTATTCAAAAAGAGCGTGCAGGAACACACAGGTGACCTGAAGCCCTTATGGGACAGCATGGCCTCAAAGAGCATTCAGAGATACAAAAGGGGACTGATATCACTGTGCCCTTCACAAATTTTCTCGAAGGAAAATTATCAAAAGCTTGCTTTTTTTTTTTAAAGAAAGAGAAGAGAAGAGAAGAGAAGAGAAGAGAAGAGAAGAGAAGAGAAGAGAAGAGAAGAGAAGAGAAGAGAAGAGAAGAGAAGAGAAGAGAAGAGAAGAGAAGAGAAGAGAAGAGAAAAAAATTTCAGAGCTACCAATTTGATGAGAAATGGATCAGCAAAAACTGTTGAGTTTTCTCCAGAAGGAAGATGAAGACAGAATCTGAAGGTAAAGAAGATTCAGGAAAAAGAGGGAAAAGTAATTCAAAGCAGAGCATGCGGTGCGTTCACCTGAAGTTACAGCAATTTGGGTTTCAGTCTCATCAGACTGTAGGTTACTTGGGTGCAGATCTGGGGGCTAAAAAAGACACCCAGGAGCTGGAAAGCTGAGCACTCAGCCTGTGCTGGACCCTCTGGAGCACTTACCTGAGTGCCAGTAATTTGAAAATCAGCAAAAAGCCCGTTCTGCATCTCCAAGATTTTCATTACATGTAACACTTCAGGAAGTAAAAGCGGGACAGAGAGGCATAGGATATTAAAAGGGAGCTGTCTGATAGAAAAGATTTGAATGCACTTGTATCAAAAGGAAAAGGTGAGAAAGGACACAGATGTACAAGAGGAGGTTAAAGCATATGAGAAAGGAAAGCATAAACCTTTGCTGTTACCAGCAGGAAAAAACTAATTTGACCAGTGTTATTAATCATCTGAATTTGGTGACAGCAAGAAGAGGGGAAAGGAAAAAAAAAGCAAAAGGCTACACTAATAGCAAGAAAGCACTGCCTGACATTTCAGCAGGCTCATTTCCTGATGGAATGCTTTTAAGCTAGCAAACCTCATTTCAATACTGATATTTCTCCTAAAATCTTCCAAATCAGAGCCAGTGCTAAAAGATGTATATAAGCACAGCAAAGCTAAAAAGATACATCTCTGATTTCTAATGAGATTTCTAGTAGTCATGTGGAGTTTCTTAAAGCTGCTTTGAGTACAGTTACAATTACAAACCATGTAATCTTAGCATAATGAATTCTAAATTAAAAAAATAATAATGTTTAAAAAAAAATAAAAATCTATGAACATCTGTATTCCAAAGTCCCAGCCTACAGCACATTCCTCTTGGTTACTCATTTCAACCTACACGTTTCTATTTTTAAGCTGAGAATACCTCGTGGCATTTAAATTCCCCAGGAAAATCTCATACCACCCCCAGAGGTAGTTGGTTTTTTTTGTCAGTCAAACTGGTTTTGCCATCAAAAAGACAACAGTTCCCAAGATAAAAACTTTCCATTTGATACCTTTTGGTAAAAGCCATTTTTCTTTAGCTGAGATTCCAGCACTGATATTAGTAAAGCAACTTGAGCAGTTCTAAGTTACAGCTTTTTTCATTAATAGAGCGATGCTCACTACTAACTGCAAGTGATGCTACTTCATTTATCATATTCAATCAAATAGAAAAAGGAACCCCAAAAATCCCAAAATATTCAGTAAATATCAAACTCTATTCATGAACAAGATGTTCACGTGGAACAGACACTGTAATCATTTTTTAGAGCTCCTTCCTGTGCCATATCATTTGCTGCAATGTGATTCCAAAGAGTGACCAGCACCCCCCCCCCCCCCCAACATGGTTCATCCCCAGCTGCTGAACTGCCTCCAACACAGGCACAGCATGGGGCAGGAAGGGCACTGCAGAGCCACTGCTAACAGCAAAGCTGCAGAAGTCCCTAGAGCTTCAAAACACAACTTTTGTCTCTTTCTCCCATGTTCTCTCAGGACTTTAACTTTCACATTTAACTGTGAAAAATATTTTCTGATCACTTGTATTAAGTCAGACTGTTTTCCCCAGAAACGCTTGTTTGTGTGATGAGTCAAGCAGAAGGAATTTACTAACATCAAATGCTTACAGTACATGCATTTCAGGTTTATGGTGCTTGTGTATTCACTATAAGTGATTTTCGATGCTTATTTCACAGCACTATTAGAATTCTTCTCTTTATGATATCTTATTTAGTTATATAAGGGCTTTTTTTTACCAGTGAGGTAAAAAAAAGACAGAAAAAGACACTGTCCCTGTAGGTTAGTTATGTAAGCATCAACTTTAGAATTCCATATTAAATATTTACATGTATTCAACACAGTCATGCAAGAAAACAAATGCGTAAGCGCTAAGTGCATATACATTCACACATTCCTCAGCCTGATCACAAACATTTGTGAGCTGAGGAACATTCACTTCAATCACCTCAGCTTTACCACTCAATTACTCTACTTCAGTAGACACAATATGTCAAACAAGGTTCTTCTGACTAGCACCAAAGCAAAGCATTCTGCAAACATCACCTGAAGGGATGGGGTCCCAACTCCAGCAAAGGCAATGGAAGGGAAGAAGACCATACAGCTATTGCTGCAATACATCATATTCAGTTCTGCTCTGTTATAGTGTCAATACGGGACCTGCTCTTAGGGGGATGGAAGACAAAGCCTTGACATCTGACTGCTGGAGTTTTACTGTACTTTGCTCAGTGCCAAAAACATCTTGAAAACATGGTCACATATTTAATGGGTAAAACACAGTTTTCAAATGTAAGACTTGGGCCAGGAAAGTCGCTCTTTGTGACAATTAATAGGAGTTCAAGTGCAGTTACTCAACAACGCTTCTAAGGTCATATCCTAGAGGAATTTTATTATGGAATTAATTCTCTTGGAGAGCTTCTTCCTGGAAAATAAGTGAGAATATCTTATATTTCATCCCAAAGTTCTAAATCTCATTACCTCATGTCCCCAGTTGAGAGTTAAGTAGTGCTTGGCAACATGGAAATCTTTCTAATGAGCAATATCTAAAAGCAGCCTAGTTTTGGCAATGATCTCTATGCATCTCTAATGAAGTAAGAAGGTATCTGTGGGACTTATTTTTGCAGTCTAACACACATTTGTAGAAACCAGATGTAGGCCACTTTACATTATGAAACAATTATTTAATTTGCAGGTCCCATATGACACGATGTGCACATTTTGCACTTCACGAGTTCTTAATGTGTTGTTCCTGAAGCCAACTCAAATCTGAAACTTAAATCATTCATCAGTACCACTGACATCCAGTAATCAGTTTGCTCCCCAGGCGCATTTTGTTAACAGTATAGAACAGACATTTTCAATATAGTTGAGCAAAGCCAGAGTGAAAGCACTCCTTTGGACAAATGCTTGGCTCCAGAAAACTGATGTTCCACTTAATCCCATCTGTATTTTACAACTGATGCATCTCACTTCTTTCTTTCTTTTTAATCCAGAATTTACAATGCATTTAGTATTGTTTCCATACTTCTTTTAGACTTATCAGTTCTTGGGCAGAGTGATACTTAAACATTTCCAGATTGCAATAAAAGTATATGTTTCCTGAACAAAAAGGTAAGGGGAGAGGGGGGGAAGATAAGGGAAATCCCACAGAAAAGCAAAAGATGACGAGGTTCTGGAAGAGCAGAATCTCACCAGCTCTATTTCATTTAAAAAAGAAAAGTTAGGTCTAAAGGAAGTAGAGGGAAAACAGTGACAGACAGACTGCGCACCCAGCCAGAAATACAGACATTGAGAATCAGTTTGTGATCAGGAGGTCTGAGAAAAGGCAATACCTTTTACATAAAATTGAAATGCAACTTTAAATAATTGTGAAGTGACCCAACTGTGAGCACTTTAGAATACGGTAAAAACAACAACAAAAAAACACAGCATATTACAAAACAACCGATGCAACGTATTTTCATCTCAAAACTTATAAAAGAGCAATTCCATTCACTTAATTATCTGTTCAGGAAATGTTTGCTGTGTAATTCAGTACAAATTTGCAAAACAAGTGTTTTCACACATCATCAAAAATACTTACCCACAGTAATAAACAACCATAAACACTCCACATGCATTACTGAATTATGAAGAAAACTTCTTTTGAGAAAGACAAAGTGATGAAATTTAAGAGAAGACTGCTTATTTCATTCCTCAACTAATTAATTAATTGATGCTAATTTGGAGAACCAAAGACTTTTAGCCAGAGACTGAGATTCTCAGTACAGCTTAATACATTCCATGAAGCCTCTGATGGCTTCGGCTACCCTAGGAAGGCTGGACTGCAATAGTTCAAGAGATTGTCTAGAAAAGATACAGTTTACAAACAGCATATATATCTGTTACCATAATCTACAGCTATTCCACTGAAAATTCACACTTATTATTTATCTCTGTCTATAGAGATATTAAAAACAACCTACATCTGTCAGAAACAAGCATTTCAGTGTAACATTTTACTACAAACATCAACATATATAATGAAATTTCTGGTCAAAGTTGAAGGTTTCTTTGCACGTAGGATGTGTAAAAATGAAGCCATGGAACTCTTCCAACTTAGGTCCCTTTTCTCAGAGGTCCACAGACCACAGCTTGAAAGCTACTGACGAAGAGAATTTGCAAGTGAGTTGGCTTAAGCAATCTAGCCCAGCTAAGGTGCTGCAAAAACAGAAAATTAAGCCAGTACTCTTTTCAACTTAGGCTATGCCAACGTGCTACAGAACAGGTCCTGAAGCACCTCCACCTCCTGCAGTGCTCTAACATGTCATTCTTCAGCCATTTTCATGAGAACAAGAGAACCAGGCTGAGGCAGAAATGGAAGATTTGTAGACCTCAATCACAAAACAAGTTCAGCATTTATTATTGTATTTAATCTTTTATATTCATTACTCTGTGCTATAAATTCTAAGAGGTGAAAATTCATGTAAATAAAAGATTAAACACCGTATCATAACATCTTGCATCAGAAAGCATTAAACACTAGCAAATACTCTGCCCATGTACCAGCAGATTTACAGTGCAAACCTATGTGCTAAGGAAATATGTTTCTGAGACACATTTTTTCAGTCTATTTTTACACAAAAGTGAACATCCAGCCCCTGCACTCCCAGGAAGTATTCTGCAATAAGAGCCCAAGCATGTTAACTGCGTACAAAATGGAGATGTGATTTCTGAAGTACTCTAGGAATCCAAATTGAAGTGTTAAAGCTCATGCAACCACAGCAAGCTAAAGCTGCGTGTAGTTAGGATATCCTCCATTTCAAGCATTAATTTTACATACGAATTTTGGTTTCGAGAAACTCATACATGTTTTAAGACTCTACAATCTTACATATACTTATCAGAAACAGGGTGAACTACTTATGCAATAACTGGAATTGATTGTTTGAATTGATGGTTTTCTCACAGGATTTTTTATATATACATACACAGAACTACGAAAATATGCCTATGTACACACACAGATGGACGTACATAAAAAAAAAAAAAGCCAACAGTATAATTCAGTGCCAGTACTCCCAATATTCACTGTGCCGTGTCAGGCACAGCAGCTGCAGACCAAGCTCTGCCTGTGCTTTACCCCTGACTGGAGGGCTCAGCAGGTCAGGGCTCGGTCTGTTCTCTGCTTGATAAAGATCTAAAAGAAAAAGTCACACACATCTATGTAGGTTTGAAATTCTGATACTTTTTAAAATTAGTAAATACATTTTTTAAGAGAGTTTTGGCTCCCTTTGTCAAAGTTGGTTGATTACTGGTATTCCTCTGCAGTATTAACATGTTGTTTAAAATGCTGCTCAGAGTTCAGATGCTCACTGAAGAAACTGAGTAGGTTGCTCTACGTATTTATGCCTCGGTATTTATAAATATGTTGTCCTCAGGTAGTTGAAATATGTCTGGAAGTATAATATGACTTCGTATAGGTCTTCATATGCATGTAAAATAAAACAAGGCAATTTCTTACAAGAGATTCTTAAATTAATACAAGGTATAACTGTCTCACTGCAATGACACATAAACTAGGAAAGACACAAAATTTCCATTACTGGAAGCCTGGAGAAATAAGTAAGATTAAATTTCTGTCTAGAATGGCTTAAGTACTGCTGATCGTGCTTCTGAGTATGGGGACAGACTAAACGACCTCAAAGATCTCTTCAAATACTCATACTCTGCCTCTTCTTGCCTGCTGTGGGACGCTCTTCATGACCTTACTACCCAGGACTTTCCAGCTCATAAATTTAGGAGCCCTAATCCTGAATTTGCCATGTCTTTTGAGCCTAGAAAACAACATAAAAGCATAAGTCTTTCAAAAATGAAGTACTGTAGCCAGATGATCATGAAAACCACCTTTTACATGTTTTGGAAGAAGGCAAGACCATTTATATACATGAGTTTGGACATCTGTAACAGCTGGGCACTACAACCCACTCTGTCCTCTCTTCCTGGATATTTACAAGCCAAAGTAAAATTTAGGGCAGGGATTAACAAGTAAGATGCTTTCTCATTCCTTCACTATAAGAAACAGATTGGGCTAATGTCAGGAAAAGCCATATGCTGCTTCACCTCATCCTAGCTTGGGGAGGAAGGTTAAGTGGTGGGGTTCTGGCAGAGCAAGCTGTTTTTAAGAGGGCACATACTTCTGTTTCTCCTGTTTTCCAGGATGCCAACTGCTTCATCGCTTGTCCTGACAGACAGTTCAGACATTTAAAAACACCCCTTTGCAATCTCATGCTCTAACTTTCGTGAAGAACAATGAAAGCACTGGAGTGCTGGCAACACTCCTCAAATTTGCACTGCTAACTCTGACATTAGTCTATATTTGAGATTCATCCAGTCTACATAAAAATACTATTTCCGAATACCTGCACTTCTATCATCTCAGCTTTTCCTGAATTGTCATCCTTGGACACCACAATTAAAATCTCCAAAGTACTGGCAGGTGGATCAGTGTTATTTACTAGCAAAGATGATAAGGATTCCTACTAGGAGGTATCGGCTCTTATGGCTGCACTGCCCTTCTGCCCCCTGCATATGACCTGTTTTTTCCAGTGATTCAGTATTCTCCAGTGTCTGAAGTAGGTTATGTAACACAGGAAAATACACACACTTCTGGGTTTTACAGCACAAAGTCATTTAAAAGCTGAAACAAATGGGAGGAGATTCCAAATGTGTTCTAATTAAGGACTACAATGAAATTAAGTTGGAACTAAAACACTCTAAAGACCTACCTGGTTTGGTCTAAGATTATACTATACTATGCCAATGGCTGGCAATCCTGAAAAAATTAAAATGAGTGCCCATAGCCTGCAAATAGCACAGATATAGAATACTGAAACGGCTGCTAGATTTCCCTGCTGTGCCAACGGTGATTAGTTGACACTGACTGCGAGGATTAGAAGACAGTTCAGCTGTTCCCCTGACCTTTTGAGATATACAAGAGACTTGAAAATGTTTGCTAATTATTGCCCGTTTTGCCAGCTGCGACAGAATTCAGAAAACATTATAAGTAATTGCTCAGGGATGCAGGGTTGGTTCCATTTATCTTTTACTTTCACAATTAGTGAAGCAGGATGGTCAAACCAGAACTCAAATCACTGCAAAGGACTAAAATGAATGGCATTCAGCTCATTTCTTATTATAAAAAAAAAGCTTCACAATTTCTACGTTTCTTCTTGCTTTATGGAAAA